>NW_024607890.1:27500-30000 GCF_018296145.1 Oncorhynchus tshawytscha | reverse complement strand
GGTTTTGTGTAGCAGGAACATGAACCTGCCAAAGCCTGTATCCTCTGTTTCTACAGGCTTTGTTTTTTCATGGGAGGAGGAGTGTGGCGAAATCTGCACGGAGCCTTCACCGTGCGTTGCCACTTTAAGAGCGCATCAGCAGTCAGAAAGGAGGAAATAAAGATAGCTCTTCCGGCTCTCTGTGGGAGGCTCTCGGTTGGCGTGGCAGTTTGATAGTGTGTGCAATGCTGCAGAAGTCTTGATTATTTTCAGCGTGCTTAGGTTGTAAAGTGTTTAACTTGATCATCGTGGTTACTGCTCTAGGTCGTGATTGTTATCTTTTAGGACCGCACGGTTATTGATCGTATGGATTGGTAGCAACATTGTTGCGAAGCATTGACACAAACCAAAGTACCATCAGATGGACAGACAGTGCAACTGCAAGCCTGAAGTTAACTACTAAGATATGCATTGTATAATGGCACAAGTATTATTCATTAGCTCTTATATGAGTATGGGGGTGTTCTACATGCAACGTCATGTTTTTGAATGAATCATCACCTTAGAAAGCACTGTCTATTTCATTGTCTTTGGCTTTGAAACAACCATGTTTTGCACTCAGTTACAACCTTTTGTTGAACTTCTTTCTTGAAATTGATCATCACAGTGATGTCAAAACATTTAGCTCAACGGTGAGTTTTAAAAGCATGATTCTGTTTTGATGATAAGTGTTTTAATGTGATTTTAGATTGTATATGCATTGCTGTCAGAGTGATTAGAGGAACAATAGAGATCTGAGTACCAGGCCATTAGGACCTGATAGAGGGACAATAGAGCCCTGAGTACCAGGCCATTAGGTCCTGATGGAGGAACAATAGAGCCCAGAGTACCAGGCCATTAGGACCTGATGGAGGAACAATAGAGCCCCGAGTACCAGGCCATTAGGACCTGATGGCAGAACAATAGAGCCCAGAGTACCAGGCCATTAGGACCTGATGGAGGAACAATAGGGCCCTGACTACCAGGCCATTAGGACCTGTACCAGGCCAATTGCCAGGCCATTAGGACCTGATGGAGGAACAATAGAGCCCTGAGTTACAGGCCATTAGGACCTGATGGAGGAACAATAGAGCCCTGAGTACCAGGCCATTAGGACCTGATGGAGGAACAATAGAGCCCTGAGTACCAGGCCATTAGGACCTGATGGAGGAACAATAGAGCCCTGAGTACCAGGCCATTAGGACCTGATGGAGGAACAATAGAGCCCTGAGTACCAGGCCATTAGGACCTGATGGAGGAACAATAGAGCCCCGAGTACCAGGCCATTAGAACCTGATGGAGGAACAATAGAGCCCGAGTACCAGGCCAAATAGTGGATTGTGAAAGTTCTCCACTTTAGGCCTCTACTGTTCCTGCTAAATATGGAGATCAGTTTTTAAATGATTCACTGTCATTCACCCAGGTTACTACCATACTGTAAGGGTTGATCCTGATCCTGATCAGCTTCAGATTCATTCTAACACCCTTATATTCACACCTAGGTAATTCAATTTTCTGATCATAACCTCAAAGCAAAAAGCATAATGAAGTAATTTTCTACAAATTGAAATTTTCAGAGAAAACTCTGTTTCATAGAAAATAACAGGTTAATAAACCCCATTTCAGGCAGTTGAACTGTTTTGAAAAAGCATGTGTATATACACTACACCTTAATACTGGGCTATTGGAATTCCCGTAAATACATTACAAGCACTGAGGCAAAAAAAACAAAAAAAAATGTGTTTGAAAAGGGCTGGTCCTTGGTTAACAGTAGTGCACCATACAGGGGACAGGGTGGCATTTGAGACACAAACAACCATGTGTTCCAATGAAGCTAGCTAGCCCCATTCTGACGCTAATGGCTAATCAGTCTCCAACCGCTGTCTAGCTAGGATTAGCACTAGTACCTCATGGGTATTTATAGGAAAAAGAGGATATGATTTGAATTGCTTTGTGTGGCGATGGTCAACAAGCTGGCAGGGAGGCAGGGTGGAAGGGACAGAGGGAGGCAGGGACGGAGGGTGTTTAGAGAGCAATGTTCCCTCTAAGATGCAGTGACTGCCGCACGGCTCCCCATGGACTGCAGTGCACGAGATTGAATTCCACTCAACTTTCTAGAGTTTTCCCAGTTAGTTACAACTGTCAACGTTTCCCTTTACTGTGGCAATTGTGATTGAAACAACGCAACATTAGCCACTTTCCATGCATCATACCGAAACAAAACTAACTATGCAAGATAATTTGTCGAACGCAGAACTCATCGGAGTAGGATTCTATTACATTGACACGCACGACTCATCCAGTACTCTACACAGACCAGAACAGACCCCAGGCCCAGACCCAGACTGGTGCGGCATAACCAATCAGAGCAGCAGGCCTATATGCAAATAGACCAACGTCATATATGGATCTGTGCCATTTACTTTGAACTGGACTGTGTCTACAGCATGAGTGGTAGGTCGTGAGTAGATGTGCTTGCATT
>NW_024607890.1:0-22500 GCF_018296145.1 Oncorhynchus tshawytscha | reverse complement strand
AGTGGACTGGACTCTGTACGGGGCACGAGGAGCTGTTTGGGGTACCTGCTAACTGGGTATACTACTACAGACAGCTTTCTGTGAGCACGCACACACAGGGAACACACACAAAGATACGAGTAGTGGACTGGACTCTGTACGGGGCACGAGGAGCTGTTTGGGGTACCTGCTTAACTGGGTATACTACTACAGACAGCTTTCTGTGAGCACGCACACACAGGGAACACACAGGGAACACACAGGGAACGCACAGGGAACACACAGGCAACGCACAGGGAGCGCACAGGGAACACATAGGGAACGCACAGGGAACACACAGGGAACACACAGGGAACGCACAGGAACGCACAGGAAAGCACAGGGAACACACAGGAACGCACAGGAACACACAGGGAACGCACAGGGAACGCACAGGAACGCACAGGGAACACACAGGGAAAGCCCAGGGAACACACAGGGAACGCACAGGGAACGCACAGGGAACACACAGGGAACACACAGGGAAAGCACAGGGAACACACAGGGAACACACAGGGAACACGCAGGGAACGCACAGGGAACACACAGGGAACACACAGGGAAAGCACAGGGAACACACAGGGAAAGCCCAGGAACACACAGGGAACACACAGGGAACACACAGGGAAAGCACAGGGAACACACAGGGAAAGCACAGGAACACACAGGGAACACAGGGAACACACAGGGAAAGCACAGGGAACACACAGGGAACACACAGGGAACACACAGGGAAAGCACAGGAACACACAGGGAACACAGGGAAAGCACAGGAACGCACAGGGAACACACAGGGAACACACAGGGAAAGCCCAGGGAAAGCCCAGGAACACACAGGGAACACACAGGGAATACACAGGGAAAGCACAGGAACACACGGGAAAGCACAGGGAACACACAGGGAACACACAGGGAACACACAGGGAAAGCCCAGGAACACACAGGGAACACACAGGGAGCACACAGGGAAAGCCCAGGGAACACACAGGAACGCACAGGGAACGCACAGGGAACACACAGGGAACACACAGGTAAAGCCCAGGGAACACACAGGGAACACACAGGGGAACGCACAGGGAACACACAGGGAACACACAGGGAAGACAAATGTGGTTTCCGTCCAACCATTTCATGCAGAGATGACCTGATGCATCAAAAAGACAGGCCTTATGGAAACAACACATTTGTCGGTCAAATGTTCCAACGTGGACAAACAAATTACGCAAGACAAGGTGGGATATTTTTGAGGGGGTCAGTGAAATAGATTATTTGACAATTGCGGTGGAAAAGCTTTAATGCACAAATATTGATATAAAAACCATCACGTCGCAGTAAACTTGGAGTCACGTGACGATATGTTTTGTTGGTCTACCACGTGGAAAAGCAGAGTTTATAGAGAGATAGAATAAGATTAACTGTATAACTTATTTCATAACTTATGATGCTGAAGTGCACAATGATTCATGCAAATGTTTATTTTTTTGTATTTTTTTATTTAACCTTAATGTAACTATGGCAAGTCAGTTAAGAACAAATTATTATTTGCAATGAAGGCCTACCCCGGCCCGACGGCCTACCCCGCCCGGACGCCCGGACGACCTACCCGGCCCGGACGGCCTACTCCCGGCCCGGACAACGCATCCTGCAAATGTTCACTAAATATCCAGGAGGGTAGGCCTTCATTTGAATGATCCTTGTGATATGATGATCAGTGCTTAGCTGCCAATCATCAAATACAAAATGATCTTTTATCCATATCTCATCAGATAACCCGTCCACTTTATCAGTTCGCTGTATTATCGCAATGGTTTTTTTTGGTACTTTTTTTTTTGACAAAACCATCGGTAGAGTTGAAAACGCTTGGAAACCCATTAGATTTTATAAATATACGGTGCGTGGGAAGTCCCTGCAACCGCAAACATGTTTATGTGCACTACATCATCAAGCACAGCTTGTTTTGGATGGCCACGCCCCTCTGGTAGGAATATGCGCATATTGTTTTCATGAAGATTTTAGAAAATTTGCATGAAAAACTGTTGCCGACTGGATGGAAACCTAGCTACTGTTTCATTTGGGGAGGTCAGGGGAAAGTTGAGCGGGCCAAATGACTAATTCTGAATAAGACTTAATATAATACAAAGATTATTTGATGAGTAATAAAATATACAGCTGCAATATGCTTTAAAAATGTCCACTTCACGAGGATATGGACTTTACATGAACCAGAAACATTTATAAATGTATTTTACCTTCTGTCTTCTTCTTCTTCTGTCGTTGACAACATTGTTAGGGAAAATGGTCATGAATAAAAATGAATAGTCTCGTTTATTTTTTACAACATAAATACACTGCAGCATGGAGAAAGAGAGAGATGTAGCCTACTGGGACAGTTTGGGTAGAGAGAGATGTAGCCTAATAAACAGTTTGGGTAGAGAGAGATGTAGCCACTGGGACAGCTCTGGGGAGAGAGATGTAGCCTACTGGGACAGTTTGGGTAGAGAGAGATGTAGCATACTGGGACAGTTTGGGTAGAGAGAGAGGATGTAGCCTACTGGGACAGTTTGGGTAGAGAGATGCAGCCCACTGGGACAGCTTGGGTAGAGAGAGATGTAGCCTACTGGGACAGTTTGGGTAGAGAGAGATGTAGCCTACTGGGACAGTTTGGGTAGAGAGATGTAGCCTACTGGGACAGTTTGGGTAGAGAGAGAGATGTAGCCTACTGGGACAGTTTGGGTAGAGAGAGATGTAGCCTACTGGGACAGTTTGGGTAGAGAGAGATGTAGCCTACTGGGACAGTTTGGGTAGAGAGAGATGTAGCCTACTGGGACAGTTTGGGTAGAGAGAGATGTAGCCTACTGGGACCATATGGGGAAGAGAGATGTAGCCACTGGGACTGTATGGGGGAAGAGAGATGTAGCCTACTGGGACCATATGGGGAAAGAGAGATGTAGCCACTGGGACTATATGGGGGAAGAGAGATGTAGCCTACTGGGACTATATGGGGAAGAGAGATGTAGCCTACTGGGACCATATGGGGAAAGAGAGATGTAGCCTACTGGGACAGTTTGGGTAGAGAAAGATGTAGCCTACTGGGACTGTATGGGGAAGAGAGATGTAGCCTACTGGGACAGTTTGGGTAGAGAGAGATGTAGCCTACTGGGACTGTATGGGGGAAGAGAGATGTAGCCTACTGGGACTGTATGGGGAAGAGAGATGTAGCCTACTGGGACAGTTTGGGTAGAGAGAGATGTAGCCTACTGGGACCATATGGGGAAGAGAGATGTAGCCTACTGGGACTGTATGGGGGAAGAGAGATGTAGCCTACTGGGACCATATGGGGGAAGAGAGATGTAGCCTACTGGGACTATATGTGGGAAGAGAGATGTAGCCTACTGGGACTATATGGGGGAAGAGAGATGTAGCCTACTGGGACCATATGGGGGAAGAGAGAGATGTAGCCTACTAGGACTATATGGGGAAAGAGAGATGTAGCCTACTGGGACCATATGGGGAAAGAGAGATGTAGCCTACTGGGACCATATGGGGGAAGAGAGATGTAGCCTCCTGGGGCCATATGGGGAAAGAGAAATGTAGCCTACTGGGACCATGTGGGGAAAGAGAGATGTAGCCTACTGGGACCATATGGGGAAAGAGAGATGTAGCCTACTGGGACCATATGGGGAAAGAGAGATGTAGCCTACTGGGACCATATGGGGAAAGAGAGATGTAGCCTACTGGGACCATATGGGAAAGAGATGGGCCTACTGGGACCATATGGGGGAAGAGAAATGTAGCCTACTGGGACCATATGGGGAAGAGAGATTTAGCCTACTGGGACCATATGGGGAAAGAGAAATGTAGCCTACTGGGACCATATGGGGAAAGAGAGATGGTAGCCTACTGGGACCATATGGGGAAAGAGAGATGTAGCCTACTGGGACCATATATGGGGAAGAGAGATGTAGCCTACTGGGACCATATGGGGAAAGAGAGATGTAGCCAGCCTACTGGGACCATATGAGAAAGAGAGATGTAGCCTACTGGGACCATATGGGGAAAGAGAGATGTAGCCTACTGGGACCATATGGGGAAAGAGAAATGTAGCCCACTGGGACCATATGGGGAAAGAGAGATGTAGCCTACTGGGACCATATGGGGAAAGAGAAATGTAGCCTACTGGGACCATATGGGGGAAGAGAGATGTAGCCTACTGGGACCATATGGGGAAAGAGAAATGTAGCCTACTGGGACCATATGGGGAAAGAGAGATGTAGCCTACTGGGACCATATGGGTTAAGTGGTTGAGTAATTGGTCAAGCTAGATCATGGAGAACAGGATGAGGAAAACAAGAGGACAAGATAAAGAACTACTCACATCGCTGCAGTCTTTAGTGCATACACAAGCTTTTAATATAATGCTTTTCATGGAAAAACCCCTCAGTATGGCTTTCATCCGTCTCTCTGGAAAGGAGAAATGCTTTGATGGCAACAAAATAATGGTCTCCGTTCACTGGCAGATCATTGGACATTGCAGAGAATCTTGTGGAAACAGAGCAGACCTTTTTGAGTGATTTGTTTACCCCCCATTGTTGTTGTCCTCTTGTGTCTCTCTCCTGTGTGTTTTTTTATTTTATCTTTATTTAACTCGGCAAGTCAGTTGGTGAACTACCCTCTTATGACAGCCTAAAAAAACAGTGGGTTGTTCAGGACAGAATGACAGATTTTCACTCTAGTCAGCTCGGGGATTCGATCTTGCAACCCTCCGGTTACTAGTCCAACGCTCTAATCACTAGCTAACTGCCGTGTCCTGTCTCTCCTTTGTGTCCCTGGGTTTCCTGTGTCTCCTGTCTCCTTTGTCTCCTGTGTGTCCTGTGTGCCCTGTCTCCTGTGTCTCTGTTGTGCCCTGTCTCCTGTGTCTCCTCTGTGCCCTGTCTCCGTGATGTCCTCGTGACCTGTCTCCAGTGCCCTCTGTGCCCTGTCTCCTGTGTCTCCCTCTGTGCCCTGTCTCCCCTGTGTCTCTGTTGTGCCCTGTCTCCTGTGTCTCCTCTGTGCCCTGTCTCCCTGTGTCTCCTTTGTGCCCTGTCTCCTGTGTCTCCTCTGTGCCCTGTCTCCTGTGTCTCCTCTGTGCCCTGTCTCCTGTGTCTCCTCTGTGCCCTGTCTCCTGTGTCTCCTCTGTGCCCTGTCTCCTGTGTCTCCTTTGTGCCCTGTCTCCTGTGTCTCCTCTGTGCCCTGTCTCCTGTGTGTCCTGTGTGTCTTGTGTCTCCTCTGTGTCCTGTGTCTCCTTCTGTGTCCTATCTCCTGTCTCCTGTGTGTCCCTGTGTGTCCTGTGTCTCCTTGTGCCCTGTCTCCTGTGTCTCCTTGTGCCCTGTCTCCTGTGGTTCCTCTGTGCCCCTGTCTCCTGTGCTTCCTCTGTGTCCTATCTCCTGTGTCTCCTCTGTGCCCCGTCTCCTGTGTCTCCTCCAGTCCTATCTCCTGTCTCCTGTGTGTCCTGTGTGTCCTGTGCTCCTCTGTGTCCTATCTCCTGTCTCCTCTGTGTCCTGTGTGTGTCCTGTGTCTCCTCTTGTGTCCTATCTCCTGCCTCCTGTGTGTCCTGTGTGTCCTGTGTGTCCTCTGTCTCCTCTGTGTCCTATCTCCTGCCTCCTCTGTGTCCTCTGTGTCCTGTGTGTCCTGTGTGTCTATGTAATACTAAGGAGGAGAAGTAAAGAGAAGAGAAGGCTAGGCTGCGTCCCAAATTGTACCCTATTGTACCTATAAAGTGTGCCACTATTGACCAGGGAGCCCTATGTGCCTGGGTCAAAGGCAGTTCACTAACATTCAATATACGCAGGCTAGGCCTGGACTAATAATAGTAATAGATTCAAATAGATTGTGTTTTTTTTAATGCACAACAACTCTAGCCCGCTGTCCGCGGGTGCACGTACATGCAGTCTTACCAGAAGTTAAAGCAAAATCGAAACGTTATGTCTCCCCAAAGAGGGGGAGCGAATCGAGAAGCTTTGGTTTTGCAGACCAGTGGGTTGCACCCATCCACCACCCCACCTGGCAACATGCTTGCTATCTACTTTCCAAATTTTGAATATCACATGTAGTTACCTCACTACAGATCCACCTTCAATTTCACAACGTAGTTACCTCACTACAGATTCACCTCCATCTTCACAACGTAGTTACCTCACTACAGATCCACCTTCATCTTCACAACGTAGTTACCTCACTACAGATTCACCTTCATCTTCACAACGTAGTTACCTCACTACAGATCCACCTTCAGCTTCACAATGTAGTTACCTCACTACAGATTCACCTTCATCTTCACAACGTAGTTACCTCACTAGAGATTCACCTTCATCTTCACAACATAGTTACCTCACTACAGATCCACCTTCATCTTCACAATGTAGTTACCTCACTACAGATTCACCTTCATCTTCACAACATAGTTACCTCACTACAGATCCACCTTCATCTTCCCAATGTAGTTACCTCACTACAGATCCACCTTCATCTTCACAATGTAGTTACCTCACTACAGATTCACCTTCATCTTCACAACGTAGTTACCTCACTACAGATCCACCTTCATCTTCACAACGTAGTTACCTCACTAGAGATTCACCTTCATCTTCACAATGTAGTTACCTCACTACAGATCCACCTTCATCTTCACAACGTAGTTACCTCACTACAGATCCACCTTCATCTTCACAACGTAGTTACCTCACTAGAGATTCACCTTCATCTTCACAATGTAGTTACCTCACTACAGATCCACCTTCAATTTCACAACGTAGTTACCTCACTACAGATTCACCTTCATCTTCACAACGTAGTTACCTCACTACAGATCCACCTTCATCTTCACAACGTAGTTACCTCACTAGAGATTCACCTTCATCTTCACAATGTAGTTACCTCACTACAGATCCACCTTCAATTTCACAACGTAGTTACCTCACTACAGATTCACCTTCATCTTCACAACGTAGTTACCTCACTACAGATCCACCTTCATCTTCACAACGTAGTTACCTCACTACAGATTCACCTTCATCTTCACAACGTAGTTACCTCACTACAGATCCACCTTCAGCTTCACAATGTAGTTACCTCACTACAGATTCACCTTCATCTTCACAACGTAGTTACCTCACTAGAGATTCACCTTCATCTTCACAACATAGTTACCTCACTACAGATCCACCTTCATCTTCACAATGTAGTTACCTCACTACAGATTCACCTTCATCTTCACAACATAGTTACCTCACTACAGATCCACCTTCATCTTCACAATGTAGTTACCTCACTACAGATCCACCTTCATCTTCACAATGTAGTTACCTCACTACAGACTCACCTTCATCTTCACAACGTAGTTACCTCACTACAGATCCACCTTCATCTTCACAACGTAGTTACCTCACTAGAGATTCACCTTCATCTTCACAATGTAGTTACCTCACTACAGATCCACCTTCATCTTCACAACGTAGTTACCTCACTACAGATCCACCTTCATCTTCACAACGTAGTTACCTCACTAGAGATTCACCTTCATCTTCACAATGTAGTTACCTCACTACAGATCCACCTTCATCTTCACAACGTAGTTACCTCACTAGAGATTCACCTTCATCTTCACAATGTAGTTACCTCACTACAGATCCACCTTCATCTTCACAACGTAGTTACCTCACTACAGATTCACCTTCATCTTCACAACGTAGTTACCTCACTACAGATCCACCTTCAATTTCACAACGTAGTTACCTCACTACAGATTCACCTTCATCTTCACAACGTAGTTACCTCACTACAGATCCACCTTCAACTTCACAACGTAGTTACCTCACTACAGATTCACCTTCATCTTTACAAAGTAGTTACCTCACTAGAGATTCACCTTCATCTTCACAACATAGTTACCTCACTACAGATTCACCTTCATCTTCACAACGTAGTTACCTCACTACAGATCCACCTTCATCTTCACAATGTAGTTAACTCACTACAGATCCACCTTCATCTTCACAACGTAGTTACCTCACTACAGATCCACCTTCATCTTCACAACGTAGTTACCTCACTACAGATTCACCTTCATCTTCACAACGTAGTTACCTCACTACAGATCCACCTTCATCTTCACAACGTAGTTACCTCACTACAGATCCACCTTCATCTTCACAACGTAGTTACCTCACTAGATTCACCTTCATCTTCACAACGTAGTTACCTCACTAGATTCACCTTCGTCTTCACAACATAGTAACACACACACACATAAACCCACACACTCACACACACACACACATAGGTAAACACACACACACACACACACACACAGGTAAACACACAGGTAAACACACACACTCTCAAGCAAGCTGTAAGTGCAAGAGGAGCCGAGAGATCGATGATATGATAACATCTGGGGATCAAGGGGGGGGGGCATACAAGGATATGTGTGTAGTGGGATTACCCGGATTTGCAGAAGATCAGATAGACTCTGCAGATCTCTCAGAGCGGCGTAGAGACCTAGTCCTTTCACCTGTTTACACTGCACACAGGTCACACACACACACACCGACTATAGGCTCTCAAACACATACACACATACACACACAAACACACACTAGAGACACACACACATTCGCTTGAATATACCTACTAACACAGCTTAGATCTCTGCTCCTCACTGGCTGGTAGTCAGACTGGACAGCTGATGACGGCCCGTCCAAACTATACTACCGGTGAATGACGGCCCGTCAAAACTATACTACCGGTGAATGACGGCCCGTCCAAACTATACTACCGGTGAATGACGGCCCGTCCAAACTATACTACCGGTCAATGACGGCCCGTCCAAACTATACTACCGGTCAATGACGGCCCGTCCAAACTATACTACCGGTCAATGACGGCCCGTCCAAACTATACTACCGGTGAATGACGGCCCATCCAAACTATACTACCGGTGAATGACGGCCCGTCCAAACTATACTACCGGTGAATGACGGCCCGTCCAAACTATACTACCGGTCAATGACGGCCCGTCCAAACTATACTACCGGTGAATGACGGCCCGTCCAAACTATACTACCGGTGAATGACGGCCCGTCCAAACTATACTACCGGTGAATGACGGCCCGTCCAAACTACACTACCGGTCAATGACGGCCCGTCCAAACTACACTCACTGGTCAAAAGTTTTAGAACACCTACTCATTCAAGGTTTTTAGATTTGTACTTTTTCCATATCAGAATAGCAAGACATCAAAAGCTATGAAATAACACATATGGAACTGCTGCAACTAAAAAGTGTTAATCAAATATTTCATATTTGAGAATCTTCAAGTAGCCAACCTTTGCCTTGATGACAGTTTTGCAAACTCTTGGCATTCTCTCAACCAGCTTCATGAGGTAGTCACCTGGAATGAACAGGTGCGTGCCTCCTGAAAAGTTCATCTGTGGAAGGTCTTCCTTCCTTTAATGCGTTTGAGACAAACAGTTGTGTTGTGACAAGGTAGGGGTGGCATACAAGGTAAGGGGTAGTATACAAAGTAGGGGTGGTATACAAGGTAGGGGTGGTATACGGGCGTAGGGGTGGCAGGCCAAGGCAGGGGTGGTATACAAGGCAGGGGTGGCATACTGCTGCAGAGATGGCATACAAGGTAGGGGTGGCATACAAGGTAGAGGTGGCATACAAGGTAGGGGTGGTATACAAGGTAGAGGTGGTATACAAGGTAGGGTGGTATACAAGGTAGAGGTGGTATGCAAGGGGGTGGTATACAAGGTAGGGGTGGTATACAAGGTAGGGGTGGTATGCAAGGTAGAGGTGGTATACAGAGGTGGTATACAAGGTAGGATGGTATACAAGGTAGGGAGGGTATACAAGGTGCAGGGGGGTGGTATACAAGGTAGGGGTGTGTATACAAGGTAGGGGTGGTATACAGGTAGAGGTGGCATACAAGGTGAGGTGGTATACAAGAGGTGGTATACAAGAGGTGGTATACAAGGTAGGGGTGGTACATACAGAGGTGGTATACAAGGTAGGGGGTATACAAGGTAGAGGTGGTATACAAGGTAGAGGTGGTATACAAGGTAGAGGTGGTATACAAGGTAGGGGTGGTATACAAGGTAGGGTGGTATACAAGGTAGAGGTGGTATACGGTAGAGGTGGTATACAAGGTAGGGATGGCATACAAGGTAGGAGGGTATACAAGGTAGGGGTGGCATAAATAGGTGGGGAGTGGCATACAAGGTAGGGGTGGCATACTGAAGGCAGAGGTGGTATACAGGTGCAGAGGTGGCATGGCCGCTAGAGGTGGTATACAAGGTAGAGGTGGCATACTGGGGGCTGCAGGGCAGTATACAAGCTGCAGAGGTGGTATACAAGGTAGAGGTGGTATACAAGGTAGGGCAGTATACAAGGTAGAGGTGGTATACAAGGTAGGGGTGGTATACAAGGTAGAGGTGGTATACAGAGGTGGTATACAAGGTAGAGGTGGTATACAGAGGGGTGGCATACAAGGTAGGGGGTGGTATACAAGGTAGAGGTGGTATACAAGGTGGAGGTGGTATACAAGGTAGGGGTGGTATACAAGGTAGAGGTGGTATACAGGTAGAGTGGTATACAAGGTAGAGGTGGTATACAAGGTAGAGGTGGCATGGCCAAGGTAGAGGGTGGCATACAAGGTAGGGGTGGTATACAAGGTAGGGGTGGTATACAAGACCAAGTCCATATTGTCACGTTCTGACCCTTTATTTCCTTTGTTTTGTATTTATTTAGTATGGTCAGGGCGTGAGAGCTGAATGGGTAGTCTATGTTTGTTTTTCTATGATTTGGGGATTTGTATGTTGGCCTAGTATGGTTCTCAATCAGAGGCAGGTGTCATTAGTTGTCTGATTGAGAATCATACTTAGTAGCCTGGGTTGCACTGTTTGTTTGTAAGTGATTGTCTATGTTGATTGCTGGTGTCAGCACAGTTCTCATTAGCTTCACGGTTGTTATTATTTCGTTTATTGTTTTGTATAGTGTTCCAGTGTTCAACGTTTTCTTTATTAAAATTCATGATGAACACATACCAGGCCGCATTTTGGTCCTCCGATCCTTCTCGCCTCTCCTCTTCAGATGAAGAGGAGGAAGACCGTGACACATATTGTGTCAAGAACAGCTCAAATAAGCAAAGAGAAACTACAGTCCATCATTACTTTAAGACATGAAGGTCAGTCAATACGGAACATTTCAAGAACTTTGAAAGTTTCTTCAAGTGCAGTCGCAAATTATGAAAATGTCTCTTATGAGGACCACCACAGGAATGGAAGACCCAGAGTTACGTTTTGCTGCAGAGATTCATTGGAGTTACCAGCCTCAGAAATTGCAGCCCAAATAAATGTTTCAAGGAGTTTAGTAACAGACACATCTCAACATCAACTGATCAGAGGACACTGTGTGAATCAGGCCTTCATGGTCGAATTGCTGCAAAGAAACCACTAATAAAGGACACCAATAATAAGAAGAGACTCTTGCTGGGGCCAAGAAACACGAGCAATGGACATTAGAAATCTGAAATCTGTCCTTTGGTCTAGAGTCCAAATTGGAGGTTTTGGTCCCAACTGTTGTCTTTGTGAGACGCGTTGTGGTGAACGGATGATCTCCGCACGTGTATTTCCCACCGTAAAGCATGGAGGAAGAGGTGTGACGGTGTGGGGGGTGCTTTGCTGGTGACACTGTCTGATTTATTTTAGAATTCAAGGCACACTTAACCAGCACGGTTACCACAGCATTCTGCAGCGATACACCATCCCATCTGGCTTGGGCTTAGTGGGACTATCATTTGTTTTCAACAGGACAATTACCCAACACACCTCTAGGCTGTGTAAGGGCTATTTGGCCAAGATGGAGAGTGATGGAGTGTTGCATCAGAGGACCTGGTCTCCACAATCCCCGACCTCAACCAAATTGAGATGGTTTGGGATGAGTCAGACCACAGAGTGAAGGAAAAGCAGCCAACAAGTGCTCAGCATATGTGGAACTCATTCAAGACTGAGAGAATGCCAAGAGTGTGCAAAGCTGTCATCAAGGCAAAGGGTGGCTATTTGAAGAATCTCAAATATAAAATATATTTTGAATTGTTTGACTTTTGTGGTTACTACATGATTCCATTTGTGTTATTTCATTGTTTTGATGTTGTCACTATGTTTCTACAATGTAGAAAATAGTAAATATAAAGAAAAACCCTTGAAAAGTAGGTGTTCTAAAACTTTTGACCGGTAGTATACACCTAAACCATATCCAAACTGATGTCCCACATAATAGAGTTCGACCTAAAGACAACATTACATTGACAATAGTCTGATGGGTGAGAATATTATCAATTGTTAAATTGTATATGAAGAATCTGATGAACAGCGTAACTTGGAAATGACACAAGAGGTAGGGAAACGGAATGTGTCTTTGTCTAATTATCCCATAGAATTACAACCTGGTAAGACATCTTAATGTCTATATAGTTTTTCAGAAAGAGCAGATTCTATCCTTGCCAAACAACTCTTTAAAAACAACCCTTGAGCTCTATTTTAAAATATATATTTTGGGCAGAATTACCACATTACATGTGCTGCCCAGGTGTACTCAAAGCACACTATTATATTTAAATTCAAAATATGCCATTCTGTTCTTTGAAATGCATTTTCTTGTTTGATAACGTTTCTTACTACCTGCCCTTAACGATATAGCCTACAGTTACATTAAACTAATGAAACATGGTATTGTGTTATTTGAAATGCATTTTCTTTCATATTCTAATGTTTCATAAGATCTTCATTAACACAACCAAAATATATTTTTTTGCGATAGCATATATGCAATAAAAATGTTCAACTGTTAGATTGTTGACGTAAAAGACTTGTCATTGGCTCAAGGGGATCCCTCGAGGCCAAGCTTTTCTAGTGTTAATGCATTATTACCATATACTGTATACTGGTACCCAGTTTATCATACGCAGTATACTGTGCAATTGACTGTAGCGTGTTCTATACAAACACCTAGTAGGATATTACTGTGTCATAAATGTGTAGTAAACATAAGCATTTGGGTTAACTAAGAGACAAGAGAAGGGAGGGGAGGGATGGGGAGGGATGGGAGGGCGGGTGGGGCGGGCGGGCTTTCTGGGGATAGAAATGGTTGGGGTAGAGGACATGTGGTGCAGTGTGTCTGATAATAAGAGTCTGGAACGGTGTCTGAGATGATAAGCGGGTTGATTATCACACACACACCCCCCCACACACACACACACACACACACACACACACACACACACACACACACACCATAGTCCATGTCCTCTACAGCTTATGGGAAGTAAGTGACGCCAGACTTCCAGAAACAAACTTTCCTTTTCTGTAGCAGTGCAGTCAACCCAGTAAAAGTGTCCATGGTCACTCAGAATAAATTGCTGATCTAGGATCAGGTCTTGCCTGTCCATGTCACCTTATTCACTGTGATTCAGCTAAATGATACATCATATCAAATCAAAGTGTATTCGTCATGCACAGGATCCACAGTGTACACATTAATGAAATGCTGACCTGCCAGGTTGAGACAGAAGGTGTAAATGAAGAGGAGGACAGGCTGAGACAGGAGGTGTAAATGCAGAGGAGGACAGGTTGAGACAGGAGGTGTAAATGAAGAGGAGGACAGGCTGAGACAGGAGGTGTAAATGAAGAGGACAGGCTGAGACAGGAGGTGTAAATGAAGAGGACAGGCTGAGACAGGAGGTGTAAATGAAGAGGAGGACAGGCTGAGCCAGGCGTGTAAATGAAGAGGACAGTCTGAGACAGGAGGCGTAAATGAAGAGGACAGGCTGAGACAGGAGGTGTAAATGAAGAGGACGACAGGTTGAGACAGGAGGTGTATATGAAGAGGAGGACAGGTTGAGACAGGAGGTGTAAATGCAGAGGAGGACAGGCTGAGACAGGAGGTGTAAATGAAGAGGAGGACAGGCTGAGACAGGAGGTGTAAATGAAGAGGAGGACAGGCTGAGACAGGAGGTGTAAATGAAGAGGAGGACAGGTTGAGACAGGAGGTGTAAATGCAGAGGGAGGACAGGCTGAGACAGGAGGTGTAAATGAAGAGGAGGACAGGCTGAGACAGGAGGTGTAAATGAAGAGGAGGACAGGTTGAGACAGAGGTGTAAATGAAGAGGACAGGCTGAGACAGGAGGCGTAAATGAAGAGAGCAGGCTGAGACAGGAGGTGTAAATGAAGAGGAGGACAGGCTGAGACAGGAGGTGTAAATGAAGGAGAGGCGACACAGTGTGCGTGTGTGTGTGCGTAACCCTAGAGCCAACCCCATTACTCCTACTAGTTGACAGAACAGGGAAACAGCAGCAGGATTAATGTGTGTGTGTGTGTGTGTGTGTGTGTGTGTGTGTGTGTGTGTGTGTGTGTGTGTGTGTGTGTGTGTGTGTGTGTGTGTGTGTGTGTGTGTGTGTGTGTGTGTGTGTGTGTGTGTGTGTGTGAGAGAGAGAGAGAGAGGGGAGAGAGAGAGGGGAGGGAGACAGAGAGACAGAGAGAGAGAGAGAGGGGGAGAGAGAGAGAGAGAGAGAGAGAGAGAGAGAGAGACAGAGAGAGAGAGAGAGAGGGAGGGAGAGAGAGACAGAGAGAGAGAGACAGAGAGAGAGAGACAGAGAGAGAGAGAGAGAGACAGAGAGACAGAGAGAGAGAGAGAGAGAGAGAGAGAGAGAGAGACAGAGAGAGAGAGAGGGAGAGAGAGAGAGACAGAGAGAGAGAGAGAGAGAGAGAGAGAGAGAGAGAGAGAGAGAGAGAGAGAGAGAGAGAGAGAGAGAGAGAGAGAGAGAGGAGAGAGAGAGAGGGAGAGAGAGAGACAGAGAGAGAGAAGGCAGCAAGACAAGGTGAAATGCTTTTTTTTAAATCACTCCCTTACTACTAACCTACATGTCCTCTGAAAATACACCACGGAAATAAAGCAGGTACAAGCTCCCTCTTACACAGAGAAATCATTTGCTCAGTATGGTGAACCTCTTACGATCAAAATAACCTTCATGAATAAACTCACAGCATGTTCTGCTTCACTTTTATGATTCATTTGCACAAAATAACTTTTCTGGTGTCAAAGTTGATTTCCCTTTGGTACGTACTGTGCTTTGAACACATTTAAACCACATTTAAACCATATGAGGGCATGGTTTTGATGTTAAAGTAATACTGAATGTTTCCTCATGTGATGTGTTTGGGCGGTATCTATACAATGATGAAATTGTACAATTTGTAATTTTGTCAACATCATATTCCGGAGGTCAAAGCAATACAATCGTAGAGATAAACTCCCAGCCATCACACAGAAGGATTTGTGTGGGTGATTAAGTGAGTGTGTGTGTGTGTGTGTGTGTGTGTGTGTGTGTGTGTGTGTGTGTGTGTGTGTGTGTGTGTGTGTGTGTGTGTGTGTGTGTGTGTATTGTGACCCACCTGAGAGTGAACTGCTCTAAACTAGAGACAGAACTCATGCTGATCCCAAAGCCCACCATCTGTCCCAGTCTAATGGGGCTGGGAGGCACCAGGATCTCCACGTTGTCATCCAGTCTCAGCCTCTCCCCCTGGGCCTCGCTGGCCCCACCACCAGCCCCACGGGCCCAGCACTCCGCATGTCCCCCACTGATCCACTCTGCCCTCTCGATTGCTCCTTGATGCCTGGGCACTTCTCGTTCTCACCCTCTAGGGGCTGTACAGAGTAGTACAGCTCCACTCCAGTCAGGGCCGTATCCGGGAGCCTCTTCCGACCTGGAGACGGGGTAAACCAGCCAGCAGGCAGCTCCAAGCGGGCCACACAGATCCCCACGCCACCCCCACCTCATTCAACCTGCAGCTCGCCGATGGGGAGGCTTCGCTGGGCTCCCGCACCGCTATCACCCGCACACAGGGCAGCTGCTCCGGAAGGGCTGCCTCGTCCCAGCGACGGCCAGCCAGGTAGAACAGCACCTGGACGAGGGGGCGTGCTGAGCCCACCCTGCGGCTCACCACATGGGCACGCACCTTCCAGTTGAGGGTGATGTGAGTGGGGGAGGGGCCAAGGAGGCGCGGAGACCCCTGGAGCAGCTCAAGGGGCACGGGGGCCTCAGCCGTCAGGTTGCCGTAGCTACAGTTGACGGATGGCAGGGGACGGCGCCCGCCTCTGGTTGGTGGAGGAAGAAGGGCTCGGTGCGCGTCTGCAGGCTGCCATTACGCATCACTTCCTGTCCTGCCTCCCGAAGGAAAAAGGAGGAGTCGGCGCCCTGCAGCTGGCAGGAGACAGGAAAGTAGGTGGGCAGAGAGGAGGAGAACCTTGGCTGGGTGTCTCCACCACCTCGACACTCTGACTCTGCAACACACAGAGAGAGGAAACATCATTACAATGTTAATAATCAAACAATACCACCTCACATTCTGACAGGACAGGTTGGGGCCACTTATCCTTCCTCCTCCTGTGACCCCCCCCCTGCATGTGTGCGTGTGCAAGTGTGTATGTGCACGTGTTTGAGTGTGTGTGTGTGCGCATGTGTGTTTTGGCAGTGTGTTTGTGCTTGAATGTGTGTGTGTATGTGTGTGTGTGTGTGTGTGTGTGTTGTGTGTGTGTGTGTGTGTGTGTGTGTGTGTGTGTGTGTGTGTGTCGGGGCAGGTGGAAGGGGACCCTGCTGGGGT
Source organism: Oncorhynchus tshawytscha (assembly GCF_018296145.1). Lineage (NCBI taxonomy): Eukaryota > Metazoa > Chordata > Actinopteri > Salmoniformes > Salmonidae > Oncorhynchus > Oncorhynchus tshawytscha. The sequence goes on along the minus strand of NW_024607890.1, from coordinate 5,784 downwards.
AGCAGCTGATGTGTTTCTGTGAAGACTGGAGTGTAAGAGCATTTTTTTTTTTTATAAGTACAAAGTTGAAACTCCCCTCTCGTCAGCAGTGAGTTACACTGGCGAGGCATCCATCTGGTATGGGACAGGGGCGGTTGGGGCCGTTGTGGTTGAGGGGGAGGTGAAGGGGTTAACCATGTCAACCCCCTCGGCACATACAAGTCCCATTCCACCGCATTGAACTCTAGTTGTTACTGCTCTGAAAACACACACACACGCGCATGCACGCACACACACACACACACCGCATGCACACACACACACACATACAGTACACGCACACGCGCACACACATGCACACCGTGCAAGTAGGAAGGTGACACAAACTCTAGATCACCTTTACTCCACACAGAGACGCATACAAAACACTCCCTGACCCTTCACTTGGCAAATCTGACAATAACTCTATCCTCCTGATTCCTGTTTACAAGCAAAACCTGTGTATAAGTTACCATTGACTCAGTACTCTGTGTATAAGTTACCATTGACTCAGTACTCTGTGTATAAGTTACCATTGACTCAGTACTCTGTGTATAAGTTACCATTGACTCAGTACTCTGTGTATAAGTTACCATTGACCCAGTACTCTGTGTATAAGTTACCATTGACTCAGTACTCTGTGTATAAGTTACCATTGACTCAGTACCCTGTGTATAAGTTACCATTGACTCAGTACTCTGTGTATAAGTTACCATTGACTCAGTACTCTGTGTATAAGTTACCATTGACTCAGTACTCTGTGTATATGTTACCAGTGACTCAGTACTCTGTGTTACCATTGACTCAGTACCCTGTGTATAAGTTACCATTGCCTCAGTACTCTGTGTATAAGTTACCATTGACTCAGTACTCTGTGTATAAGTTACCATTGACTCAGTACCCTGTGTTACCATTGACTCAGTACTCTGTGTTACCATTGACTCAGTACTCTGTGTATAAGTTACCATTGACTCAGTACTCTGTGTATAAGTTACCATTGACTCAGTACTCTGTGTATAAGTTACCATTGACTCCGTACTCTGTGTTACCATTGACTCAGTACTCTGTGTATAAGTTACCATTGACTCAGTACTCTGTGTATGAGTTACCATTGACCCAGTACTCTGTGTATAAGTTACCATTGACTCAGTACTCTGTGTATAAGTTACCATTGACTCAGTACCCCGTGTATAAGTTACCATTAACTCAGTACTCTGTGTATAAGTTACCATTGACTCAGTACTCTGTGTATAAGTTACCATTGACTCAGTACTCTGTGTATAAGTTACCATTGACTCAGTACTCTGTGTATAAGTTACCATTGACTCAGTACTCTGTGTATAAGTTACCATTGACTCAGTACTCTGTGTATAAGTTACCATTGACTCAGTACTCTGTGTATAAGTTACCATTGACTCAGTACCCTGTGTATAAGTTACCATTGACTCAGTACCCTGTGTATAAGTTACCATTGACTCAGTACCCTGTGTTACCATTGACTCAGTACTCTGTGTATAAGTTACCATTGACTCAGTACGCTGTGTATAAGTTACCATTGACTCAGTACCCTGTGTTACCATTGACTCAGTACTCTGTGTATAAGTTACCATTGACTCAGTACTCTGTGTATATGTTACCAGTGACTCAGTACTCTGTGTTACCATTGACTCAGTACCCTGTGTATAACCCATTGACTCAGTACTCTGTGTATAAGTTACCATTGACTCAGTACCCTGTGTTACCATTGACTCAGTACTCTGTGTTACCATTGACTCAGTACTCTGTGTATAAGTTACCATTGACTCAGTACTCTGTGTATAAGTTACCATTGACTCAGTGCTCTGTGTATAAGTTACCATTGACTCAGTACCCTGTGTTACCATTGACTCAGTACTCTGTGTTACCATTGACTCAGTACTCTGTGTATAAGTTACCATTGACTCAGTACTCTGTGTATAAGTTACCATTGACTCAGTACTCTGTGTATAAGTTACCATTGACTCAGTACTCTGTGCATAAGTTACCATTGACCCAGTACTCTGTGTATAAGTTACCATTGACTCAGTACCCTGTGTATAAGTTACCATTGACTCAGTACTCTGTGTATAAGTTACCATTGACTCAGTACCCTGTGTTACCATTGACTCAGTACCCTGTGTATAAGTTACCATTGACTCAGTACTCTGTGTATAAGTTACCATTGACTCAGTACCCTGTGTTACCATTGACTCAGTACTCTGTGTATAAGTTACCATTGACTCAGTACTCTGTGTATAAGTTACCATTGACTCAGTACCCTGTGTATAAGTTACCATTGGCTCAGTACTCTGTGTATAAGTTACCATTGACTCAGTACTCTGTGTATAAGTTACCATAAGTTAGCATTGTGTAGGTATTATTACCTGTTTTACTTTCCTATTATCTTTCTCTGTATTGTTAAAGGGGCCCATAAGCATTTCACTATTAGTCCACACCTGTTGTTTACAAAGCATGTGACAAATACGACTTGATTTTTTTTTATTTTTATACTTACACACACTTTTACTAGGCAAGTCAGTTAAAGAACAAATGGTTATTTACAATGACAGCCTGCCAGGGAACAGTAGGTTTGTTCAGGGGTAGAAAAACAGATTTTTACCTTGACAGTTTGGGGATTCGATCCAGCAACCTTTCGATTACTGGCCCAACGCTGTAACCACTAGGCTACCTGCCACCCCACAAACACACAGACACACAAAGCTGTAGGTATCGCTCCTTCTCTGGAACACAGGCTACTACTTGGACACTTCAATTCACTCATTCGTACACATTATGCACAGAGAAGGTACACAGTGTATACATCCAAACACACAGAAACAAAACATGAGTAATACGTGACTCTAGACAGACGGTTTGCCCCAGCTTCATACGTCTGCACAAGTTGGTAAAGTCACTGCTGTATCCGCTGCCCTAGCTAATCCTGAGAAATAATCCCCACCCGCAATTTAAGCCCCGTCTAACCAAACTTGGGTATTTGTTGTGAGAGTTGTCTGTCTAAGAGGAGCCTCCCTGGAATAATTGATTTTCCCCATTCGAAAGAGAGAGAGAGAGAGAGTCGACATCCTCCCCAGTGCCTTGTGCCATTGTCTATCTTACGAAGCTCCGGATATCCGCACCATCGAGAGCATCCTGACTGGTTGCATCACCGCCTGGTACGGCAATTGCTCGGCCTCTGACCGCAAGGCACTACAGAGGGTAGTGCGTAAGGCCCAGTACATCACTGGGGCAAAGCTGCCTGCCATCCATGACTTCGAAACCAGGTGGTGTCTGAGGAAGGCCCTAAAATTGTCAAAGGTCCCGGCCACCCCAGTCGTAGACTGTTCTCTCTACTACCACATGGCAAGCTGTACCGGAGTGCCAAGTCTAGGACCAAAAAGGCTTCTCAACAGTTTTTACCCCCAAGCCATAAGACTCCTGAACAGGTAGCCAAATGGTTACCTGGACTATTTGCATTGTGTGCCCCCCCCAACCCTCTTTTACGCTGCTGCTACTCTCTGTTTATCATATATGCATAGTCACAATAACTATACATTCATGTCTATACTACCTCAATTGGGTCGACCAACCAGTGCTGCCGCACATTGGCTAACCGGGCTATCTGCATTGTGTCCCACCACCCGGGCTATCTGCATTGTGTCCCACCACCCGCCGACAGGGCTATCTGTATTGTGTCCCACCACCCACCAACCGGGCTATCTGCATTGTGTTCCGCCACCCACCAACCGGGCTATCTGCATTGTGTCCCACCACCCACCAACCGTGGCTATCTGCATTGTGTCCCACCACCCACCACCCACCAACCGTGGCTATCTGCATTGTGTTCCGCCACCTACCAACCGGGCTATCTGCCTTGTGTCCCACCACCCACCACCCACCAACTGTGGCTATCTGCATTGTGTCCCACCACCCACCAACCGTGGCTATCTGCATTGTGTCCCACCACCTACCAACCGGGCTATCTGCATTGTGTCCCACCACCCACCACCCACCAACCGGGCTATCTGCATTGTGTCCCACCACCCACCACCCACCAACTGTGGCTATCTGCATTGTGTCCCACCACCCACCAACCGGGCTATCTGCATTGTGTCCCACCACCCACCAACCGGGCTATCTGCATTGTGTCCCACCACCCACCACCCACCAACCGGGCTATCTGCATTGTGTCCCACCACCCACCAACCGGGATATCTGCATTGTGTCCCATCACCCACCAACCGGGCTATCTGCATTGTGTCCCACCACCCACCAACCGGGCTATCTGCATTGTGTCCCACCACCCACCACCCACCAACCGTGGCTATCTGCATTGTGTCCCACCACCCACCACCCACCAACCGGGCTATCTGTATTGTGTCCCACCACCCACCAACCGGGCTATCTGCATTGTGTCCAACCACCCACCACCCACCAACCGGGCTATCTGCATTGTGTCCCACCACCCGCCACCCACCAACCGGGCTATCTGTATTGTGTCCCACCACCCACCACCCACCAACCGTGGCTATCTGCATTGTGTCCCATCACCCACCAACCGGGCTATCTGCATTGTGTCCCACCACCCACCAACCGGGCTATCTGCATTGTGTCCCACCACCCACCACCCACCAACCGTGGCTATCTGCATTGTGTCCCACCACCCACCAACCGGGCTATCTGTATTGTGTCCCACCACCCACCAACCGGGCTATCTGCATTGTGTCCAACCACCCACCACCCACCAACCGGGCTATCTGCATTGTGTCCCACCACCCACCACCCACCAACCGGGCTATCTGCATTGTGTCCCACCACCCACCACCCACCAACCGGGCTATCTGCATTGTGTCCCACCACCCACCAACCGGGATATCTGCATTGTGTCCCATCACCCACCAACCGGGCTATCTGCATTGTGTCCCACCACCCACCAACCGGGCTATCTGCATTGTGTCCCACCACCCACCACCCACCAACCGTGGCTATCTGCATTGTGTCCCACCACCCACCACCCACCAACCGGGCTATCTGTATTGTGTCCCACCACCCACCACCCACCAACCGTGGCTATCTGCATTGTGTCCCACCACCCACCAACCGGGCTATCTGCATTGTGTCCCACCACCCACCACCCACCAACCGGGCTATCTGCATTGTGTCCCGCCACCCACCAACCGGGCTATCTGTATTGTGTCCCACCACCCACCACCCACCAACCGGGCTATCTGCATTGTGTCCCACCACCCACCAACCGGGCTATCTGCATTGTGTCCCACCACCCACCACCCACCAACCGGGCTATCTGCATTGTGTCCCACCATCCACCACCCACCAACCGGGCTATCTGCATTGTGTCCCACCACCCACCACCCACCAACCGGGCTATCTGCATTGTGTCCCACCACCCACCAACCGGGCTATCTGCATTGTGTCCCACCACCCACCAACCGGGCTATCTGCATTGTGTCCCACCACCCACCAACCGGGCTATCTGCATTGTGTCCCGCCACCCACCAACCCCTCTTTATGCTACTGCTACTCTCTGTTCATCATATTTGCATAGTCACTTTAACCATATCTACATGTACATACTACCTCAATCAGCCTGACTAACCGGTGTCTGTATGTACCCTGCTGTATAAAGCCTCGCTACTGTATATAGCCCTCTACTCTACTGTATAAAGCCTCTCTACTGTATAAAGCCTCTACTGTATAAAGCCTCTACTGTATAAAGCCTCTACTGTATAA
>NW_024607889.1:0-37500 GCF_018296145.1 Oncorhynchus tshawytscha | reverse complement strand
ACTATTGTTCCGTTGACAATATTGATTATTATTATTTGAATTATGTTCATATTGTAAATCTCCAAAGTAAGCTTTGGCAATATGTACATTGTTACGTTTTGCCAATAAAGCAAATTGAGTTGAGAGAGAGCAAAGCAAATACTGTTTAATAGAGAAGGGTCTTTAGAATTCTGTTGAGAGTATGTGAGTGTGTGACAAAGAGAGGTGGGGGGAGGAGGGGAGGGAGGGGGGAGGAGGGGAGGGAGGGAGGAGAGGAGCGGAGGGAGAGTGAGGGAGGAGGAGGGGAGGGAGAGAGAGGACAGGAGGGAGAGAGAGGGGAGGGAGGAGGGAGGGGAGTCAGGGGAGAGCTTTGAGATATGTACATTGTTACCTCATGCCAATAAAGATAATTGGGGAGGGAGAAGGAGAGAGAGGGGAGGGAGAGAGAGAAAGGAGGGGAGTCAGAAAGAGAGCTTTGGCAGATATGACATTGTTACCTCATGCCAATAAAGATAATTGAATTGAGAGAGAGAAAGTAAGAGAGGGAGAAATGTTCCAGCTGAGAGAGAGAAAGGTAGGAGGGACCATCTTCTCATAATCTCACAGGGATCAGCTCCAGGCAGAACACTGAGGTGCACTACACTCTCACTGTGAACACACAGGAGGAGAGAGGGAGGGAGGAGGTATGGAGGGAGGGAGGGAGGGAGGGAGGGAGGGAGGGAGGTATGGAGGGGAGGTATGGAGGAGGGAGGGAGGGGAGGGAGGGAGGTATGGAGGGAGGGAGGGATGGGAGGTAGGAGGGAGGGAGGTATGGAGGGAGGGAGGTATGGAGGAGGGAGGGAGGGAGGGAGGGAGGGAGGGAGGTAGGAGGAGGGAGGGAGAAAGAGGGAGGGAGGGAGGGATGGAGGGAGGGAGGGGAGGGAGGGAGGTATGGAGGGAGGGAGGAGGGGGAGGGAGGGAGGGAGGTATGGAGGGAGGGAGGGAGGGAGGTATGAGGGAGGGAGGGAGGGGAGGGAGGTAGGAGGGAGGGAGGGGAGGGAGGGAGGGAGGGAGGGGGAGGAGGGAGGGAGAGGGAGGGAGGGAGGGAGGGAGGGAGGTATGGAGGGAGGGAGGGAGGGAGGGAGGGAGGTATGGAGGGAGGGAGGGAGGGAGTGAGAGAGATTGCATTTCTGAATGTGTATCAAATCAAGAATGTGTGTGTGTGCGTGCATCCCCCTCTGTGCATATCCTTATAAAGTTCCTCAGTACTCTGTTTTCTGTGTACTAACAGGCTAAGATCTGTCAGAGCTGTATGTCTCTGTGTCAGAGTGGGTAAGATCTGTCAGAGCTGTATGTCTCTGTGTCAGAGTGGGTAAGATCTGTCAGAGCTGTATGTCTCTGTGTCAGAGTGGGTAAAATCTGTCAGAGCTGTATGTCTCTGTGTCAGAGTGGGTAAGATCTGTCAGAGCTGTCAGTCTCTGTGTCAGAGTGGGTAAGATCTGTCAGAGCTGTATGTCTCTGTGTCAGAGTGGGTAAGATCTGTCAGAGCTGTATGTCTCTGTGTCAGAGTGGGTAAGATCTGTCAGAGCTGTATGTCTCTGTGTCAGAGTGGGTAAGATCTGTCAGAGCTGTATGTCTCTGTGTCAGAGTGGGTAAAGATCTGTCAGAGCTGTATGTCTCTGTGTCAGAGTGGGTAAGATCTGTCAGAGCTGTATGAGATCTGTCAGAGCTGTATGTCTCTGGTCAGAGCTGTATGTCTCTGTGTCAGAGTGGGTAAAATCTGTCAGAGCTGTATGTCTCTGTGTTAGAGTGGGTAAGATCTGTCAGAGCTGTATGTCTCTGTGTCAGAGTGGGTAAGATCTGTCAGAGCTGTATGTCTCTGTGTCAGAGTGGGTAAGATCTGTCAGAGCTGTCTCTGTGTCAGAGTCCCCCTCTGTCAGAGCATATGTCTCTGTGTCAGAGTGGGTAAGATCTGTCAGAGCTGTTGTCTCTGTGTCAGAGTGGGTAAGATCTGTCAGAGTGGGTAAGATCTGTCAGAGCTGTATGTCTCTGTGTCAGAGTGGGTAAGATCTGTCAGAGCTGTATGTCTCTGTGTCAGAGTGGGTAAGATCTGTCAGAGCTGTATGTCTCTGTGTCAGAGTGGGTAAGATCTGTCAGAGCTGTATGTCTCTGTGTCAGAGTGGGTAAGATCTGTCAGAGCTGTATGTCTCTGTGTCAGAGTGGGTAAGGTCTGTCAGAGTGGGTAAGATCTGTCAGAGTGGGTAAGATCTGTCAGAGCTGTATGTCTCTGTGTCAGAGTGGGTAAGATCTGTCAGAGCTGTATGTCTCTGTGTCAGAGTGGGTAAGATCTGTCAGAGCTGTATGTCTCTGTCAGAGTCTGTCAGAGTGGGTAAGATCTGTCAGAGCTGTATGTCTCTGTGTCAGAGTGGGTAAGATCTGTCAGAGGTAAGATCTGTCAGTGTATGTCTCTGTGTCAGAGTGGGTAAGATCTGTCAGAGCTGTATGTCTCTGTGTCAGAGTGGGTAAGATCTGTCAGAGCTGTATGTCTCTGTGTCAGAGTGGGTAAGGTCTGTCAGAGCTGTATGTCTCTGTGTCAGAGTGGGTAAGGTCTCTCAGAGCTGTATGTCTCTGTGTCAGAGTGGGTAAGGTCTGTCAGAGTGGGTAAGATCTCTCAGAGCTGTATGTCTCTGTGTCAGAGTGGGTAAGATCTGTCAGAGCTGTATGTCTCTGTGTCAGAGTGGGTAAGGTCTGTCAGAGTGGGTAAGATCTCTCAGAGCTGTATGTCTCTGTGTCAGAGTGGGTAAGATCTGTCAGAGCTGTATGTCTCTGTGTCAGAGTGGGTAAGGTCTGTCAGAGTGGGTAAGATCTCTCAGAGCTGTATGTCTCTGTGTCAGAGTGGGTAAGGTCTCAGAGCTGTATGTCTCTGTGTCAGAGTGGGTAAGGTCTCTCAGAGCTGTATGTCTCTGTGTCAGAGTGGGTGTACAGGACATACTGTCTCTGTGTCAGAGTGGCTGTACAGTACAGGACATACTATCTCTGTGTCAGAGTGGCTGTACAGTACAGGACATACTATCTCTGTGTCAGAGTGGCTGTACAGGACATACTATCTCTGTGTCAGAGTGGCTGTACAGTACAGGACATACTATCTCTGTGTCAGAGTGGCTGTACAGTACAGGACATACTATCTCTGTGTCAGAGTGGCTGTACAGGACATACTATCTCTGTGTCAGAGTGGCTGTACAGTACAGGACATACTATCTCTGTGTCAGAGTGGCTGTACAGGACATACTATCTCTGTGTCAGAGTGGCTGTACAGTACAGGACATACTATCTCTGTGTCAGAGTGGCTGTACAGTACAGGACATACTATCTCTGTGTCAGAGTGGCTAGTACAGTACAGGACATACTGTCTCTGTGTCAGAGTGGCTGTACAGTACAGGACATACTATCTCTGTGTCAGAGTGGCTGTACAGTACAGGACATACTATCTCTGTGTCAGAGTGGCTGTACAGTACAGGACATACTATCTCTGTGTCAGAGTGGGTGTACAGTACAGGACATACTGTCTCTGTGTCAGAGTGGCTGTACAGGACAGGACATACTGTCTCTGTGTCAGAGTGGCTGTACAGTACAGGACATACTATCTCTGTGTCAGAGTGGGTGTACAGGACATACTATCTCTGTGTCAGAGTGGCTGTACAGTACAGGACATACTATCTCTGTGTCAGAGTGGCTGTATAGGACAGGACATACTATCTCTGTGTCAGAGTGGGTGTACAGGACATACTACCTCTGTGTCAGAGTGGCTGTACAGTACAGGACATACTGTCTCTGTGTCAGAGTGGCTGTACAGGACAGGACATACTATCTCTGTGTCAGAGTGGCTGTACAGTACAGGACATACTATCTCTGTGTCAGAGTGGCTGTACAGTACAGGACATATCTCTGTGTCATCTCTGTGTCAGAGTGGCTGTACAGGACAGGACATACTATCTCTGTGTCAGAGTGGCTGTACAGTACAGGACATACTATGTACAGTACAGGACATACTATCTCTGTGTCAGAGTGGCTGTACAGTACAGGACATACATTATTGTATCTCTGTGTGTCTGTAGTACAACATAATGAAGTGGCTGTACAGTACAGGACATACTATCTCTGTGTCAGAAGTGGCTGATGGAGGACAGGACATACTGTCTCTGTAGAGGCTACAACATAATGAAGGGGCTGTGGAGGAAGTGAGGACAGTACTATCTCTGTAGAGGTACAACATTGAAGGGATGGATGGAGGAAGTGAGGACAGTATGAGATTTCTGTAGAACAGAATAATGAAAAGGATGGAGGACAGTATGAGATGTGTCTGTAGAGGTACAACATAATGAAGGGAGAGGATGGAGGAAGTGAGGACAGTAGATGTTTGTAGATATCATAATTGTATTTCTCTCAGATGTGTTGTAGTGACTGAAAAGGATGGAGGAAGTGAGGACAGTATGAGATGTGTCTGTAGAGGTACAACATAATGAAGGGAGAGGATGGAGGAAGTGAGGACAGTATGAGATGTGTCTGTAGAGGTACAACATAATGAAGGGAGAGGATGGAGGAAGTGAGGACAGTATGAGATGTGTCTGTAGAGGTACAACATAATGAAGGGAGAGGATGGAGGAAGTGAGGACAGTATGAGATGTGTCTGTAGAGGTACAACATAATGAAGGGAGAGGATGAAGGGAGAGTGGAAGATGTGTCTGTAGAGGTACAGAAGGGAGAGGATGGAGGAATATGAGATGTGTCTGTAGAGGTACAACATAATGAAGGGAGAGGATGGAGGAAGTGAGGACAGTATGAGATGTGTCTGTAGAGGTACAACATAATGAAGGGAGAGGATGGAGGAAGTGAGGACAGTATGAGATGTGTCTGTAGAGGTACATAATGAAGGGAGAGGATGGAGGAAGTGAGGACATAATGAAGGGAGAGGATGGAGGAAGTGAGGACAGTATGAGATGTGTCTGTAGAGGTACAACATAATGAAGGGAGAGGATGGAGGAAGTGAGGACAGTATGAGATGTGTCTGTAGAGGTACAACATAATGAAGGGAGGATGGAGGAAGTGAGGACAGTATGAGATGTGTCTGTAGAGGTACAACATAATGAAGGGAGAGGATGGAGGAAGTGAGGACAGTATGAGATGTGTCTGTAGAGGTACAACATAATGAAGGGAGAGGATGGAGGAAGTATGAGATGACAGTATGACAGATGAGATGTGTCTGTAGAGGTACAACATAATGAAGGGAGAGGATGGAGGAAGTGAGGACAGTATGAGATGTGTCTGTAGAGGTACAACATAATGAAGGGAGAGGATGGAGGAAGTGAGGACAGTATGAGATGTGTCTGTAGAGGTACAACATAATGAAGGAAGTGAGGACAGTATGAGATGTGTCTGTAGGGAGAGGATGGAGGAAGTGAGGACAGTATGAGATGTGTCTGTAGAGGTACAACATAATGAAGGGAGAGGATGGAGGAAGTGAGGACAGTATGAGATGTGTCTGTAGAGGTACAACATAATGAAGGGAGAGGATCAGTATGAGATGTGTCTGTAGAGGTACAACATAATGAAGGGAGAGGATGGAGGACAGTATGAGATGTGTCTGTAGAGGTACAACATAATGAAGGGAGAGGATGGAGGAAGTGAGGACAGTATGAGATGTGTCTGTAGAGGTACAACATAATGAAGGGAGAGGATGGAGGAGTGAGGACAGTATGAGATGTGTCTGTAGAGGTACAACATAATGAAGGGAGAGGATGGAGGAAGTGGGACAGTATGAGATGTGTCTGTAGAGGTACAACATAATGAAGGGAGAGGATGGAGGAGGACAGTATGAGATGTGTCTGTAGAGGTACAACATAATGAAGGGAGAGGATGGAGGAAGTGAGGACAGTATGAGATGTGTCTGTAGAGGTACAACATAATGAAGGGAGAGAGGATGGACAGGAAGTGTCTGTAGAGGTACAACATAATGAAGGGAGAGGATATGAGATGTGTCTGTAGAGGTACAACATAATGAAGGGAGAGGATGGAGGAAGTGAGGACAGTATGAGATGTGTCTGTAGAGGTACAACATAATGAAGGGAGAGGATGGACTACTGCTGTGATGTTGATACCATCATTGAGGAACATTTCTCACTGCAGACACATTTACCTCAGTAAAACATATCTACTGTTACTGTGTGTTCTATCATTGATGATTACATGATGACAATTCTTATACACAGCACAACAATAGGAAGGAGTGTGTGTGTGTGTGTGTTGATCCGTGCTCTCACAAAGTGTTCCTGTGTGTTTCCCCTTGTAGCCGTGGTGAAGAATCCTCCAAACAATCTGTGGATCATTGCAGCGGTGCTGGCCCCTATCGCCGTGGTAACGCTCATCATCATCATCATCACCGCCGTGCTCTGCCGGAAGAACAAGAGCGACTTCAAAGCCGACGCCATGGGCAACCTTAACCCCCGTGTCAAGGTGGGCAGAGACACAGACACACACAGGCACACACACACACACACACACACACACACACACACACACACATACCAGGTAGAGGTAAATCCAGATGAAAACTGGAGACACACTGCAAAAAAATGTATTGTATTGAGTTGTTTTCTATTACCCAAAAAATCAAGCCTTTTGTAGGTTGAAATAAGCAGAATGATCTGTCAGTGCAGTGAGATGATTCATCTTGGTAAGACGGCAGGTAAATCCATTGTTTGGGTAAACCTAGCAGATCATTGCCTATTTTTGCAGTGCATGTTTTCAGCCTACAGTCAGACTGTCAGAAGAGAGACGGGAGGAGGAAATGGATGATGACGCGTATCTTTGACACGGTTTCTCTTGTTTTTCAGACGTCATATCGGAGGGATGTTACAGGATATTACCACCAGGTATCTACCTTGTTTCTCTCTGGTGCCTGTCCCTGTCTCTCTCTGGTGTCTGTCCTTGTCTCTCTCTGGTGTCTGTCCTTGTTTCTCTCTGGTGTCTGTCCTTGTCTCTCTCTGGTGTCTGTCCTTGTCTCTCTCTGGTGTCTGTCCTTGTTTCTCTCTGGTGTCTGTCCTGTCTCTCCTTGTCTCTCTCTCTGGTGTCTGTCCTTGTCTTCTCTCTGGTGTCTGTCTGTCCTTGTCTGTCTCTCTGGTGTCTGTCCTTGTCTCTCTCTGGTGTCTGTCCTTGTCTCTCTCTGGTGTCTGTCCTTGTCTCTCTCTGGTGTCTGTCCTTGTTTCTCTCTGGTGTCTGTCCTTGTCTCTCTCTGGTGTCTGTCTTGTTTCCTCTGGTGTCTGTCCTTGTTTCTGGTGTCTGTCCTTGTTTCTCTCTGTCCTTGTGGTGTCTGTCCTTGTTTCTCTCTGGTGTCTGTCCTTGTTTCCTCTCTGTCCTTGTTTCTCTCTGGTGTCTGTGTCTGTCCTTGTTTCTCTCTGGTGTCTGTCCTTGTTTCTCTCTGGTGTCTGTCCTTGTCTCTCTGGTCCTTGTTTCTCTCTGGTGTCTGTCCTTGTTTCTCTCTGGTGTCTGTCCTTGTTTCTCTCTGGTGTCTGTCCTTGTTTCTCTCTGTCCTTGTTTCTCTCTGTGTCTGTCCTTGTGGTGTCTGTCCTTGTTTCTCTCTGGTGTCTGTCCTTGTTTCTCTCTGGTGTCTCCTTGTCCTGGTGTCTGTCCTTGTTTCTCTGGTGTGTCTGTCCTTGTTTCTCTCTGGTGTCTGTCCTTGTTTCTCTCTGGTGTCTGTCCTTGTTTCTCTCTGGTGTCTGTCCTTGTCTCTCTATGGTGTCTGTCCTTGTTTCTCTCTGTCCTTGTGGTGTCTGTCCTGTTTCTCTGTCCTTGTCTCTCTCTGGTGTCTGTCCTTGTTTCTCTATGGTCTGTCCTTGTTTCTCTCTGGTGTCTGTCCTTGTTTCTCTGGTGTCTGTCCTTGTGTGTCTGTCCTTGTTTCTCTCTGGTGTCTGTCCTTGTGTTGTCCTCTCTGGTGTCTGTCCTTGTTCTCTCTGGTGTCTGTCCTTGTTTCTCTCTGGTGTCTGTCCTTGTTTCTCTCTGGTGTCTGTCCTTGTGTCTGTCCTTGTTTCTCTCTGGTGTCTGTCCTTGTCTGTCTCTCTCTCTGGTGTGTCCTGTCTCTCTGGTGTCTGTCCTCTCTGGTGTCTGTCCTTGTTTCTCTCTGGTGTCTGTCCTTGTCTCTCTCTGGTGTCTGTCCTTGTTTCTCTCTGGTGTCTGTCCTTGTCTCTCTGGTGTCTGTCCTTGTGGTGTCTGTCCTTGTTTCTCTCTGGTGTCTGTCCTTGTTTCTCTCTGGTGTCTGTCCTTGTTTCTGTCCTTGTCCATTCTGGTGTCTGTCCTTGTTTCTCTCTGGTGTCTGTCCTTCCTTGTTTCTCTCTGGTGTCTGTCCTTGTTTCTCTCTCTGTCCTTGTGGTCTGTCCTTGTTTCTCTCTGGTGTCTGTCCTTGTTGTCCTTGAGCTGTGTGTGTCACAGGTTGGTGACACCTTAATGGTGGGGAGGACGGGCTCATGGTAATGACTGGAGAGAAATAAGTAGAATGGTATGAATTACATCAAACACATGGTCTGATGCCTTTCCATTTGCTTCAGCCATTATAATGATCCGTCCTCCACTGGTGTGTCTACTAGAGGAGTGCAGGGTAATGGGGTGTTTGACTGGCATATGAAATAGGGATACGGATATGCTGCAGTTGAAATGAAGTTTGAATAGGCACTATTACATTTGTTGGGTATGTTTGTTTAGGTGACTGTGTGTGTGTATTAGGGTTGGGTGGTATCCAGATGTTCATATCTTTATACCATCCTTCTCTCATCCCGGGATTTACAGTATTATCAACTTAGTACACATGGTGGTGCCAGAAAGAATTGGGAATCATTTACCAGAATGCTAACAAATTATCACAAGTAATAATTTCCATGGAGACTGCAAGCTATATATGCTAACGAGTGAAACAATTAAATTGCTAAAACAGGCAATCCAGCACATAAAGTTATACATATATAGGTTGGAGCTGCCAAATGTCAAGCGAATGTGAACGAGAGACATTGTGCAAATGAACAAAGTTTTGACACATGCTTGTCTGAAGGAAGAACAGTACTGGCTCTGGAGCAGCATGTGTACACGCTGTGTCTGTGGAGTCTGGAGTCGCTAGGGCAACGGGCCTGCCTGGTAAGCTTGGAGAAGAGGATGGAGCAGCATGTGTACACACTGTGTCTGTGTGGAGTCTGGAGTCACTAGGGCAACGGGCCTGCCTGGTAAGCTTGGAGAAGAGGGTGGAGCAGCATGTGTACACACTGTGTCTGTGTGGAGTCTGGAGTCACTAGGGCAACGGGCCTGCCTGGTAAGCTTGGAGAAGAGGGTGGAGGAGCAGATAGTCCGAGAACAGAGAGGAGAAAAAACGTAAGGAAATCAAGATAGAGCTTTGACTACTCAAACATCTAAATCTAACACAACATGATGCCTCCTCACCTTATTAATTCAGCCACTTACTTAGATAACTAGCAAGACCTCAAATTTAGGGGTCTCGTTAACTGAGAATTTTGTGTTTTTCACGCAGGAAAAAATATAAAATGCATAAGAAATATCTTGCTGTGTTTTGTAAACAACACAGATGTAAAATGCTTCTTCTTATAATTTCTGCTTGACAGGCATTCTATCAGCAGACAGCGCTCTGATTTTTTAAATTTAAATGTTAGCTTATTTGCTTTTGTGACTGCCAGCCAAATAGAGTTGTATGACTGCCAGCCAAAAACAAAAATTGACAAAACTTATTTTGTCATCTGATGAAAATGAATATATTTTCTGCCGAATGTGTTACACCAATGTATTTTCTGTGAAGGAAACTATAGTTGCCGGTCCCTGATTACTCTATTGAAGCAACACACACTGTTGACTTTCAATATAAAACACGACCCCTGGTAATACACAGCTGGACTCACCTGCTCCTGCTTTCCCCCATTGTGATATTTACAAACAAACACGTGACTGGACCAGCTGTTCTGGGGAACTAGTAAGCTTTATACTTAAGCAATAAGGCACGAGGGGGTGTGGTATATGGCCAATATACTACGGCTAAGGGCTGTGCTTGGACACAGCCCTTAGCCGTAGTATATTGGCCATATACAACAAACCCCCGAGATGCCTTATTGCTACTATAAACTGGTTACCAATGTAATTAGAGCAGTAAAAATACATGTCTTGTCATACCAGTGGTATACGGTCTGATATACTATGGCTATCAGCCAATCAGCTTTCAGGGCTGGAACCACCCACTTTATAATGTGACATGTGAAATGAACACGATCTTTATCTCCTGTCATATTGACTGCAGGTATTTATAACCTTTATCTCCTGTCATATTGACTGCAGGTATTTATAATCTTTATCTCCTGTCATATTGACTGCAGGTATTTATAATCTTTATCTCCTGTCATATTGACTGCAGGTATTTATAATCTTTATCTCCTGTCATATTGACTGCAGGTATTTATAATCTTTATCTCCTGTCATATTGACTGCAGGTATTTATAACCTTTATCTCCTGTCATATTGACTGCAGGTATTTATAATCTTTATCTCCTGTCATATTGACTGCAGGTATTTATAATCTTTATCTCCTGTCATATTGACTGCAGGTATTTATAATATTGACTTTATCTCTCTGTCATATTGACTGCAGGTATTTATAATCTTTATCTCCTGTCATATTGACTGCAGGTATTTATAATCTTTATCTCCTGTCATATTGACTGCAGGTATTTATAATCTTTATCTCCTGTCATATTGACTGCAGGTATTTATAATCTTTATCTCCTGTCATATTGACTGCAGGTATTTATAATCTTTATCTCCTGTCATATTGACTGCAGGTATTTATAATCTTTATCTCCTGTCATATTGACTGCAGGTATTTATAATCTTTATCTCCTGTCATATTGACTGCAGGTATTTATAATCTTTATCTCCTGTCATATTGACTGCAGGTATTTATAATCTTTATCTCCTGTCATATTGACTGCAGGTATTTATAATCTTTATCTCCTGTCATATTGACTGCAGGTATTTATAATCTTTATCTCCTGTCATATTGACTGCAGGTATTCACTGAAAAAGTAGCTACAAATATAAAAATGTATTGAAAAATACATTTAAAAAGTAAGTAGTTTCAACGGTATTGACGGCATTGAAACCCATCCCATGGCTATTACCGAATACCTCGGGATACGGTATATACGGTATACCGCCCAAACCTAGTGTGTAGGCTACTGTGAGTGAGGGAGATGAGAGACCGCAACCAACCTAGCTGACTCAGTCTGTAGTAGACTGAAAGCTGTGTGTATGCATGTGAATGTGTGTGCGTGCGTGTACGTGCCCATGCGTGTGTGTGTATGCATGTGTGTGCTCTGAAACGAGCTCTTGGTGCATATTGCTGGAACAAGGTCAGATGTTCTCATCTTAATTGGGTAAAAATAGTCTAGCCGAGACACTAATGATTCTCCTGGCTCAGTACACAGTATAAATACACACAGATCCTACCTATACCATTACACCTGACTCCCTTCTATATGTCGAATAATGTATGTACTCTCATTGTTAACCTTCTAGACCTCATTTGTCTTTAAGAAGCAGACACACACGTGCAAACACACGCACACACCCCTGTTCTGACCTAGTTTACCCCTGTATGCGTTGTCATTCGCTATTGTTTGTATCAGTTTGGCATTACAGATCAGTTCACCATTACAGTAATACAATAACCAATCACCGATGTTCATTTTCTATGCAAAGACATGGTCCATATTTTATTATAATAATAGAAAGATAATATTAATATGAGGAGTAAATCCACAATGAGTAATAATAACTTATTTATATACATGGGGCACCATTACTGACTAGATGTGCAGAGATACGAGATAATTGACGTAGATATGTACATATAGGTAGGGAAAATGACTAGGCATCAGGATAGATAATTAACTGTAACAGCAGTGTATGTGATATTTACATTTTAGTCATTTAGCAGATGCTCTTATCTAGATGAGTTAAAAGAGTTTAACTATTTAGCAGTCTTATGGCTTGGGGGTAGAAGCTGTTCAGGGTCCTGTTAGTTCCAGATTTGGTGCATCGGTACCGCCTGCTATGCAGTAGCTGAGAGAACAGTCTATGACTTGGGTATCTGGAGTCTTTGACAATTTTTAGGGCCTTCCTCTGACAATGCCTGGTATAGGGGTCCTGTAGTGCCTTGTGGTCAGATGCCAAGCAGTTGTCATACCAAGCGGTGATGCAGCCAGTCAAGATGCTCTCAATGGTGCAGCTGTAGAACTTTTTGAGGAGCTGAGGGCCCAGGCCAAATCTTTTCAGCCTCCTGAGAGGCATTGTCGTGTGCTCTTCACGATTTGTGTTGGTGTGTGGACCATGATAATTCCTTAGTGATGTGGACACCAAGGAACTTGAAGCTCTCGAACCTGCTCCACTCAGCCCTATCAATGTGGATGGGGGTGTGCTCAGACGTCAGTTTCCTGTATCCCAGATCAGCTCCTTTGTCTTGCTGATGTTAAGGGAGAGGTTGTTGTCCTGGCACCACACTGCCAGGTCTCTGATCTCCTCCCTATAGGCTGTCTCATCGTTGTCGGTGGTATCCAATGACGGTATTGGAGTCATGCTTGGCCACGAAGTCGTGGGTGAACAGGGAGTATAGGAGTGGACTAAGCACGCACCCCTGAGTGGCCCCGGTGTTGAGGGTCAGCGTGGCGGATGTGTTGTTGCCAACCCTGTTTAATCCCAGGGTCCTTAGCTTAGTAATGATCTTGGAGTCAATGAACAGCATTCTCATGTACAGTAGGTTCTCCTTTTGTCCAGGTTGGAAAGGGCAGTGTGGATTGCAATAGAGGTTGCATCATCTGTGGATATGTGGCAGTATGTGAATTGGATCCAGGCTGTTTGGGATGAAGGTGTTGATGTGAGCCATGACAAGCCATTCAAAGCATTTCATGGCTACAGATGTGACTGCTATGAAAGTCATTTCGTCAGATTACCTTGGCGTTCTTGGGCACAGGGACACACAGTGTTTACATTTTTAAAATTTACATTTTAATTTAACTAGGAAAGTCAGTTATGAACAAAAACACAAACTGAACAACGCTGGGCAAATTGTGCACCGCCCTATGGGACTCCCAATCACGGTGAGTATCGGTGTGATACAGCCTGGAGTCACGGTGATACAGCCTGGATTCGAACCAGGGTGTCTATAGTGACACCTCAAGCACTGAGATGCAGTGCCTTATCCCGCTGCACCACTCGGGAGACCTTGAAATATTTAGCATTACAGACAGGGTCAGGGAGAGGTTGAAAATGTCAGTGAAGACACTTGCCACCTGGTCAGTGCATGCTCTGAGTACATGTCCTGGTAATACATCTGGCACTACGGCCTTGTGAATGTTGACCTGTTTAAGGGTCTTACTACATCGGCTCTGGAGAGCGTGATCACACTGTCGTCCGGAACAGTTGGTGCTCTCATGCATGGTGGGCGGCAGGGTAGCCTAGTGGTTAGAGCGTTGGACTAGTAACCGGAAGGTTGCAAGTTCAAACCCTCGAGCTGACAAGGTACAAATCTGTCGTTCTGCCCCTGAACAGGCAGTTAACCCACTGTTCCTAGGCCGTCATTGAAAATAAGAATTTGTTCTTAACTGACTTGCCTAGTAAAATAAAGGTAAAAATAAAAATAAATAAAATGGTTGCTACCCTCGAAGCCAGTATAGAAGGTATTTAGCTCGTCTGGTAGGATCGCATCACTGGACAGCTCGCGGCTGGGTTTCCCTTTGTAATCCATGCTAGCCCTTCCACATCTGACAAGCGACAGAGCCAATGTAGTAGGATTCGATCTTGGTCCTGTATTGACGCTTTGCCTGTTTGATGGTTCGTCGGAGGGTGTAGCGGGATTTCTTTTAAGCGTCCAGATTAGTGTCCCGCTCCTTTAAAGCGACAGGTCTAGCCTTTAGCTCAGTGCAGATATTTCCTGTAATCCATGGCTTCTGATTGGAATGTGGGGACGATGTCATCTATGCCCTTATTTTTGTAACAGTATTTTTATTGGAATTTCACAATTTTCACCCATATTAAGAGATACAACAACAGAGACAAAGCACACAGAACAAAAACAAGAAAAACAGCACCCACTTACACATATCTACGCACATATATATATATACACATACATACATACACACACATACATATACCCATGCATATACACACACATACGCATACATACGCGCACGCACACACACACATACACACCCATACATACGTACACCATTTTCCTCTTCCCGCTCGGTGCTTCTCTCACCCCGTCACCATCATTGCGTCTCTCAATACATACATTTTAAACAAACTTACAAACAGAAATTAAACAAAAAAGCTCCGTTTAAACCAAGAGGTTAGGTTCCACACATGGAACGTACAGTGTAGTTCTGAAATACATAGATCCCCGCCATTCTAAGAGAATCCTTGCAGCATAATAGCTGATACCTCAGGTTCTAGGTAATTTAGATAAGGTTCCCATACTTTGTAGAACTGGTCTGTTTTAGAATGCAATGTACATGTCAGATATTCCAGAGGCACCCATTCAAATAGTATCTTATGCCAATCTTTAATAGAAGGAACCTTATCACTAATCCACTGTAAAAGGATGTTTTTCCTCGCTGCGAAGGTAAGGATGTTGTAAAGCCTCCTTTTACCCACAGAAGTAACATGCCTACTAGGGAGACCTAACAGTAAAGAAACTGGGTCCAATTCTAGATCAACCCCTAGGATCTTTTCAATTTCTTGCAGAACACCAGACCAGTATCTTTGTATTTTGGTACATGACCATAAACAATGTGTTAAGGTGCCTGTATCAGTTTTGCATTTAAGACACTGAGGGGAAGAGGAAGTGGGACTAAAAGCATGTCTGCGATTTGGGGATATATGCAATCTGTGTATTATTCTTAATTGGATTGCTCTAGTACGGTTACATATAGATATTGTTTTTGCATATCTCCAAATGTCCTCCCACATATCTTCGTCAATAGTAACAGACAATTCTTTCTCCCACACTTGTTTCACCATCTATGCCCTTATTAATGAAGCCGGTGACTGATGTGGTTAGCTCCTCAATGCCATCGGATGAATCCTGGAACATATTCCAGTCTATGCTAGCAAAACAGTCCTGTAGTTTAGCATGTGTGTGTGTTCGTGCAGTTGCCTATCCTCCATCAGTGGATCAACGATAGAAGCTCCATTATGTTTACCAAAGGGATATCCCTCTGCCTGTCTGTGTCCACCTTTCACTCTCTCTGTTTGTTTCTGTCTTTGCACCATCAGCCAGTCTGTACAGTATATTGAGGTGGATGTTATTGAGGCAGACACTGTGAAATATGCTGGGGACCCTGAGGAGTGAACCCATGGGGTTAAACCTGGTTCTTGCTGTGTTGGAGCAGTCCAGTTGTCAATATGAGGGATGGACAAATACCTTGGGAATTTGCATTCTACCACACTTTTTTTTTAAGTACATCACTTGGGGGAAAAAATAATTGAATAGTGATGCTGTGAATATCACCTCTCAGTGGTACTGTCATGCTGTGTGACTGCAGATGTAGCACTTTCCCTCTATATCCCTCTGAGAACCACTCCTCTGACAGCCCTGGAGCCAGCACTTCCTCTATATCCCTCTGAGAACCACTCCTCTGACAGCCCTGAATCCAGCACTTCCTCGATATCCCTCTGATAACCACTCCTCTGACAGCCCTGCAGCCAGCACTTCCTCTATATCCCTCTGAGAACCACTGCTCTGACAGCCCTGGAGCCAGCACTTCCTCTATATCCCTCTGAGAACCACTCCTCTGACAGCCCTGAAGCCAGCACTTCCTCTATATCCCTCTGATAACCACTCCTCTGACAGCCCTGCAGCCAGCACTTCCTCTAGATCCCTCCACTCCTCTGACAGCCCTGGAGCCAGCCATATCCCTCTGAGAACCACTCCTCTGACAGCCCTGGCACTTCCTCGCCAGAACCACTGCTCTGACAGCCCTGGAGCCAGCACTTCCTCGATATCCCTCTGAAACCACTCCTCTGACAGCCCTGCAGCCCACTTCCTCTATATCCCTCTGAGAACCAGCCACTCCTCTGACAGCCCTGACCAGCACTTCCTCTATATCCCTCTGAGAACCACTCCTCTGACAGCCCTGGAGCCAGCACTTCCTCTATATCCCTCTGAGAACCACTCCTCTGACAGCCCTGGAGCCAGCACTTCCTCTATATCCCTCTGAGAACCACTCCTCTGACAGCCCTGGAGCCAGCACTTCCTCTATATCCCTCTGAGAACCACTCCTCTGACAGCCCTGGAGCCAGCACTTCCTCTATATCCCTCTGATAACCACTCCTCTGACAGCCCTGGAGCCAGCACTTCCTCTATATCCCTCTGAGAACCACTCCTCTGACAGCCCTGGAGCCAGCACTTCCTCTATATCCCTCTGAGAACCACTCCTCTGACAGCCCTGGAGCCAGCACTTTTAGTCTGCGTGAAAACTTCACCACCATCCACACCTCTGTGTGTGTGTGTGTGTTTAAGACTTTATATAAACCACCCCACTGTGTCTCTCTCCTCTTCTGTCTGGAGTCTGACTACATTAGAATAGTCTTTGAATCTCATCTTTTTATTGCCCTCTGTGATTCATTTATTAGACATTAGAAGGAGAGAAAGTGAGATCAAAGAAGTCTTCATAAAATCTGTGTATGGAGTTCAAGACACATGAACTAGAGTTCTGAAAAGTCATTTAGGCATTTCAGTTTTCTGTCTGAATGTGTGTGTCTGTCTGACTGCCTGTATATCTCTTTAAATGTGTGTATCAATTAATCAAATGTATTTATAAAGTCCTTCTTACATCAGCTGATGTCACAAAGTGCTGTACAGAAACCCAGCCTAAAACCCCAAACAGCAAGCAATGCAGGTGTAGAAGCACGGTGGCTAGGAAAAACTCCCTAGAAAGGTCATAACCTAGGAAGAAACCAGGCTATGAGGGGTGGCCAGTCCTGTTCTGGCTGTGCCGGGTGAAGATTATAGATGTTCAAATGTTTATAGATGACCAACAGGGTCAAATAATAATAATTGCAGTGGTTGTAGAGGGTGCATCAGGTCAGCACCTCAGGAGTAAATGTCAGTTGGCTTTTCATAGCCGATCATTCAGAGTATCTCTACCGCTCCTGCTGTCTCTAGAGAGATGAAAACAGGTCTGGGACAGGTAGCACGTCCGGTGAACAGATCAGGGTTCCATAGCCGCAGGCAGAACAGTTGAAACTGGAGCAGCAGCACAACCAGGTGAACTGGGGAAAGCAAGGAGTCATCAGGCCAGGTAGTCCTGAGGCATGGTCCTAGGGCTCAGGTCCTCAGAGAGAAAGATAGAAAGAGAGAAAGGAAGAAAGAAAAAGAGAGAGAGAATTAGAGAGAGCATACTTAAATTCACACAGGACATCGGATAAGAGAAATCGAGACATCGAGAAATACTCCAGATATAACAGACTGACCCTAGCCCCCTGACACACAAACTATTGCAGCATAAATAATGGAGGCTGAGACAGGAGAGGAGACACCATGGCAGGGCCAAACAGGCAAGATATAGCCCCACCCACTGCCCAAGCACAGCCCCCACACCACTAGAGGGATATCGTCAACCACCAACTTACCATCCTGAGACAAGAATGAGTATAGCCCACGAAGATCTCCCCCACTGCACAAACCCAAGGGGGGGCGCCAACCCAGACAGGAAGATCACGTCAGTGACTCAGCCCACTCAAGTGACTCACCCCTCCTAGGGACAGCATGGAAGAGCCCTAGTAAGCCAGTGACTCAGCCCCTGTAATAGGGTTAGAGGCAGAGAATCCCAGTGGAAATAGGAGAACCGGCCAGGCAGAGACAGCAAGGGCGGTTCGTTGCTCCAGAGCCTTTCCGTTCACCTTCACACTCCTGGGCCAGACTACACTCAATCATAGGACCTACTGAAGAGATGAGTCTTCAATAAATACTTAAAGGTCGAGACCGAGTCTGTGTCTCTCACATGTATAGGCAGACCATTCCATAAAAATTGAGCTCTAGGAGAAAGCCCTGTCTCCAGCTGTTTGCTTAGAAATTCTAGGGACAGTAAGGAGGCCTGCGTCTTGTGACCGTAGCGTACGTGTAGGTATGTACGGCAGGACCAAATCGAAAAGATGGGTAGGAGCAAGCCCATGTAATGCTTTGTAGGTTAGCAGTAAAACCTTGAAATCAGCCCTTGCCTTAACATGAAGCCAGTGTAGGGAGGCTAGCACTGGAGTAATATGATCAAATTGTTTGGTTCTAGTCAGAATTCTAGCAGCCGTGTTTAGCACTAACTGAAGTTTATTTAGTGCTTTATCCAGGTAGTCTGAAAGTAGAGCATTGCAGTAGTTTAACCTAGAAGTGACAAAAGCATTGATGACTTTTTCTGTATCCTTTTTGGACAGACAGTTTCTGATTTTTGCAATGTTACGTAGATGGAAAAAAGCTGTCCTTGAAATATGCTCGTCAAAATAGAGATCAGGGTCCAGAGTAAAGCTGAGGTCCTTCAGTTTTATTTGAGAAGACTGTACAACCATCAAGATTAATTGTCAGATTCAACAGAAGATCTCTTTCTTGGGACCTAGAACAAGCATCTCTGTTTTGTTCAAGTTTAAAAGTAGACAATTTGCCGCCATCCACTTCCTTATGTCTGAAACACAGGCTTCCAGGGAGGGTAATTTTGGGGCTTCACCATGTTTCATCGAAATGTACAGCTGTGTGTCGTCTGCATAGCAGTGAAAGTTAACATTATGTTTCCGAATGACATCACCTAGAGGTAAAATATATAGTGAAAACAATAGTGGTCATAAAATGGAGCCTTGAGGAACACTGAAATTTACAGTTGATTTGAGGACAAACCATTCATAGAGACAAATTAAAATCTTCCCGACAGATAAGATCTAAACCAGGCCAGAACTTGTCCGTGTAGACCAATTTGGGTTTCCAATCTCTCCAAAAGAATGTGGTGATCGATGGTATCAAAAGCAGCACTAAGGTCTGGGAGCACGAGGACAGATGCAGAGCCTTGGTCTGACGCCATTAAAAGGTCATTTACCACCTTCACAAGTTTAGTATGTCTCTTTAAATGTGCGTTTGTCTCTGTCTGTGTATACAGAATATGCTGACCATGTGTGTGCCATTTAGATGGCCATTGAGACGGAAAGCTTGCATCCATCACTCACCTGTTTCCACTCATCTCTCTCCCCCCTTCGTCCTCCCTACAGCCTGTCCAGGGCTTTGACTATGCCAAGCAGCACCTGGGCCGCGTGCAGGGTGGGGAGGGAGAGACCCTCCCCGTGACCCAGGACACCCTGGTGCTGCCCCTGCCCATCCGGGAAGCCCCCCTCTCCCTCTCCCTGGAGAAGGCCCTGCACCAGGACGGCACCGCCAACAAGAAGACCCTCAACTCGGACATACGCAAGAGGTACTAAAGTCACATACACACCTCACATGTCCATACAGAGGGTGTCATAGGAATATATCTACAGTTTAAACTACTTGTTTTGTGTTGAGCCAATCAGATGTGATGTTATTGAGCTGGATAAGCCTATTGTGCTCCTGCAGAGGAGAGAGGATGTGACTGGCTAGTAGCTGAGCTCCATTCACGTCAGACTATTGTTATTCAGTTAAATATAGAGAGGGGAGATATTTCAGGAATACATTTACTCTAGTGTTCTTGTCTTGAAGCGCTTTCCTGAGATCCATAGACCTCAGATTATTATCAGTCGAATCATAGCAATTTATTCAGGAATGGTATTTTTACCTCTTCTTTTGTCTACGTTAAAGGAATTTCCCTGATATCTTTCCATAAGACTATTATGAGTGAATTGGCCCTGTGGGTAAAATCCTTAATGCTGTTCTGGATGAGACACTGATGTTACCACGGCGTTATCTCCTTACCTCATTTTAGTTTACTGTATGTCCTACTTTGATGTTGGCTAGACCTTCATAAAACCCTCACCATCGTAATGCACTACACAAATGCCTAAAGTCTTCTTCCCATGTTTTCTGATATTGTACTGTGGATGTTGACAAGCATCTCTAGTTAAAGGGATAGTTCAGGGTAGCTAGGGGGAATTCAGGGGCAGTTTGGAGGCTTTTAAATTACAAATTACAACGTTCTGACTTTAAGAGGCAGGGTTATAAGAGTTGTGGTGAAGCTCAGCTGTGGTCTCAAATCAAATCAAATCAAATTTCAAATCAAATTTTATTTGTCACATACACATGGTTAGCAGATGTTAATGCGAGTGTAGCGAAATGCTTGTGCTTCTAGTTCCGACAATGCAGTAATAACGAACAAGTAATCTAACTAACAATTCCAAAAAACTACTGTCTTATACACAGTGTAAGGGGATAAAGAATATGTACATAAGGATATATGAATGAGTGATGGTAAAGAGCAGCATAGGCAAGATACAGTAGATGATATCGAGTACAGTATATACATATGAGATGAGTATGTAAACCAAGTGGCATAGTTAAAGTGGCTAGTGATACATGTATTACATAAGGATGCAGTCGATGATATAGAGTACAGTATCTACGTATGCATATGAGATGAATAATGTAGGGTAAGTAACATTATATAAGGTAGCATTGTTTAAAGTGGCTAGTGATATATTTACATCATTTCCCATCAATTCCCATTATTAAAGTGGCTGGAGTTGAGTCAGTGTCATTGACAGTGTGTTGGCAGCAGCCACTCAATGTTAGTGGTGGCTGTTTAACAGTCTGATGGCCTTGAGATAGAAGCTGTTTTTCAGTCTCTCGGTCCCAGCTTTGATGCACCTGTACTGACCTCGCCTTCTGGATGACAGCGGGGTGAACAGGCAGTGGCTCGGGTGGTTGATGTCCTTGATGATCTTTATGGCCTTCCTGTAGCATCGGGTGGTGTAGGTGTCCTGGAGGGCAGGTAGTTTGCCCCCGGTGATGCGTTGTGCAGACCTCACTACCCTCTGGAGAGCCTTACGGTTGAGGGCGGTGCAGTTGCCATACCAGGCGGTGATACAGCCCGCCAGGATGCTCTCGATTGTGCATCTGTAGAAGTTTGTGAGTGCTTTTGGTGACAAGCCGAATTTCTTCAGCCTCCTGAGGTTGAAGAGGCGCTGCTGCGCCTTCTTCACGATGCTGTTTGTGTGAGTGGACCAATTCAGTTTGTCTGTGATGTGTATGCCGAGGAACTTAAAACTTGCTACCCTCTCCACTACTGTTCCATCGATGTGGATGGGGGTGTTCCCTCTGCTGTTTCCTGAAGTCCACAATCATCTCCTTAGTTTTGTTGACGTTGAGTGTGAGGTTATTTTCCTGACACCACACTCCGAGGGCCCTCACCTCCTCCCTGTAGGCCGTCTCGTCGTTGTTGGTAATCAAGCCTAACACTGTTGTGTTGTCCGCAAACTTGATGATTGAGTTGGAGGCGTGCGTGGCCACGCAGTCGTGGGTGAACAGGGAGTACAGGAGAGGGCTCAGAACGCACCCTTGTGGGGCCCCAGTGTTGAAGATCAGTGGGGAGGAGATGTTGTTGCCTACCCTCACCACCTGGGGGCGGCCCGTCAGGAAGTCCAGTACCCAGTTGCACAGGGCGGGGTCGAGACCCAGGGTCTCGAGCTTGATGACGAGCTTGGAGGGTACTATGGTGTTGAATGCCGAGCTGTAGTCGATGAACAGCATTCTCACATAGGTATTCCTCTTGTCCAGATGGGTTAGGGCAGTGTGCAGTGTGGTTGAGATTGCATCGTCTGTGGACCTATTTGGGCGGTAAGCAAATTGGAGTGGGTCTAGGGTGTCAGGTAGGGTGGAGGTGATATGGTCCTTGACTAGTCTCTCAAAGCACTTCATGATGACGGATGTGAGTGCTACGGGGCGGTAGTCGTTTAGCTCAGTTACCTTAGCTTTCTTGGGAACAGGAACAATGGTGGCCCTCTTGAAGCATGTGGGAACAGCAGACTGGTATAGGGATTGATTGAATATGTCCGTAAACACACCGGCCAGCTGGTCTGCGCATGCTCTGAGGGCGCGGCTGGGGATGCCGTCTGGGCCTGCAGCCTTGCGAGGGTTAACACGTTTAAATGTCTTACTCACCTCGGCTGCAGTGAAGGAGAGACCGCATGTTTTCGTTGCAGGCCGTGTCAGTGGCACTGTATTGTCCTCAAAGCGGGCAAAAAGTTATTTAGTCTGCCTGGGAGCAAGACATCCTGGTCCGTGACTGGGCTGGATTTCTTCCTGTAGTCCGTGATTGACTGTAGACCCTGCCACATGCCTCTTGTGTCTGAGCCGTTGAATTGAGATTCTACTTTGTCTCTGTACTGGCGCTTAGCTTGTTTGATAGCCTTGCGGAGGGAATAGCTGCACTGTTTGTATTCAGTCATGTCACCAGACACCTTGCCCTGATTAAAAGCAGTGGTTCGCGCTTTCAGTTTCACACGAATGCTGCCATCAATCCACGGTTTCTGGTTAGGGAATGTTTTAATCGTTGCTATGGGAACGACATCTTCAACACACGTTCTAATGAACTCGCACACCGAATCAGCGTATTCGTCAATGTTGTTGTCTGACGCAATACGAAACATCTCCCAGTCCACGTGATGGAAGCAGTCTTGGAGTGTGGAGTCAGCTTGGTCGGACCAGCGTTGGACAGACCTCAGCGTGGGAGCCTCTTGTCTGCCATGTATGATGTGATAGAATATAATAGATTAGAACTGAATATAATGGAATGGAATAGAATAGATTAGAACTGAATGGAATGGACTGGAATAGAATAGATTAGAACTGAATGGAATAGAATAGAATAGAATAGATTAGAACTGAATGGAATAGATTAGATTATAACTGAATGGAATGGAATATATTAGAACTGAATAGAATGGAATGGAATGGAATAGAATAGATTAGAACTGAATGGAATGAATAGAATAGAATAGATTAGAACTGAATAGAATGGAATAGAATAGATTAGAACTGAATAGAATGGAATGGAATGGAATAGAATAGATTAGAACTGAATAGAATGGAATGGAATGGAATAGATTAGAACTGAATGGAATAGATTAGATTAGAACTGAATGGAATGGAATAGAATAGATTAGAACTGAATAGAATGGAATGGAATGGAATAGAATAGATTAGAACTGAATAGAATGGAATGGAATGGAATAGATTAGAACTGAATGGAATGGACTGGAATAGAATAGATTAGAACTGAATGGAATAGATTAGATTAGAACTGAATGGAATGGAATAGAATAGATTAGAACTGAATAGAATGGAATGGAATGGAATAGAATGGAATGGAATAGATTAGAACTGAATGGAATGGAATAGAATAGATTAGAACTGAATAGAACGGAATGGAATAGAATAGATTAGAACTGAATGGAATGGAATAGAATAGATTAGAACTGAATAGAACGGAATGGAATAGAATAGATTAGAACTGAATGGAATGGAATGGAATAGAATAGATTAGAACTGAATGGAATGGACTGGAATAGAATAGATTAGAACTGAATGGAATAGATTAGATTAGAACTGAATGGAATGGAATAGAATAGATTAGAACTGAATAGAATGGAATATAATAGATTAGAACAGAATAGAATGGAATGGAATAGATTAGAACTGAATAGAATGGAATGGAATATAATGGAATGGAATAGATTAGAACTGAATGGAATGGAATAGAATAGATTAGAACTGAATAGAATGGAATGGAATAGAATTGAATGGAATGGATTAGAACGGAATGGAATGGAATAGATTAGAACTGAATGGAATAGATTAGAACTGAATTGAATAGAATAGATTAGAACTGAATAGAATGGAATGGAATAGAATAGATTAGAACTGAATAGAATGGAATGGAATAGAATAGATTAGAACTGAATAGAATGGAATGGAATAGAATAGATTAGAACTGAATAGAATGGATTCGAACTTTAATAGAAGAGAATAGATCAGAACTGAATAGAATAGAATGGAATAGAATAGATTAGGACTGAATGGAATGGATTCGAACTTAATAGAATAGATCAGAATTGAATGGAATGGAATAGAATAGATTAGAATTGAATAGAATGGAATGGAATAGAATATATTATAATTTAATAGAATGGAATAGAATAGATTAGAACTGAATGGAATAGAATAGAACGGAATGGAATGGAATGGAATGGAATAGAATAGATTAGAACTGAATTGAATAGAACGGAATGGAATGGAATAGAATAGAATGGAATGGAAAAGGTTAGAACTTAATAGAATAGATCAGAACTGAACAGAATGGAATGGAATGGAATAGAATATATTAGAACTGATTGGAATGGAATATAATAGAACACTCCTGTCCTCTGACATCTACCCCCATGCTGACTAATAGTGAATCATTAGACGGGTGTCTCTGTATGGACAGGTGGAATCAACCAATCACCACATCTGACAGGGACAGGGGGGCCCTTAGGTAAATGCTAAATCATGCTAAATTGTTCTGCGAGGGAGCAGAAAAGGACTTCATTTTTCACAATGCTGCAGGAGAACAAGCATGGAATGAGGATTGGTTCTGGTGAAGATTAGACTATGAAACAGATAAAGGGATTGTTTTAGGAGCATCCTATGACCCCGAACTCAAGGTTCTGATCCTTCTCACCATCAACAAAGTGATTCCTGTTATCTTTGGCTTCTCATTCATGGTTGGGCTGGTGTGTTGTTGTGACTACCACTGGACCTATTTTTAGAGTTTCTTTAGCTGAGTCAAGACGAACAGCAGCTTGGTGTCATCATCACAGCCTTATCCATTTTGGTGACATCATCACAGCATAGATGCGGTAAAGAGGTCAATCGAACTCGACCAAAACAATGGAATTCCCATGGAAACGCATGGGGAAAGGGTTGTGGGGGAAAGATCCAGTATCTCACATTATGTTGAGGTAAAAATCTGAGTATAATGCTTCTATGGATGTCAACCCCAACACATGTTCATGTCATCGTCACCAATCAACCAATCAATTACAGTTAAAAATGACTTTGACTACCACCACCGATTAACCAGCTTATACGAACAGGAGTTAGCGTTTTGCATTCTTCTAAAACTGAAAATAAACAACTTCTTCATCTTATGCAACAAAAACCGCCAAATATATCCAACTCAGACTTAAGTAACCACATTGTGGGCCTGTTACAACATATAAATCATAAAAGATGTGCCTCCCGAGTTGCTCAGTGGTCTAATGCTCTGCATCGCATTGCTAGCTGTGCCACTAGAGATTCTGGGTTTGAGTCCAGGCTCTGTCTCAGTGGTCCAGTGCTAGCTGTGCCACTAGAGATTCTGGGTTTGAGTCCAGGCTCTGTCTCAGTGGTCCAGTGCTAGCTGTGCCACTAGAGATTCTGGGTTTGAGTCCAGGCTCTGTCTCAGTGGTCCAGTGCTAGCTGTGCCACTAGAGATTCTGGGTTTGAGTCCAGGCTCTGCCTCAGTGGTCCAGTGCTAGCTGTGCCACTAGAGATTCTGGGTTTGAGTCCAGGCTCTGCCTCAGTGGTCCAGTGCTAGCTGTGCCACTAGAGATTCTGGGTTTGAGTCCAGGCTCTGTCTCAGTGGTCCAGTGCTAGCTGTGCCACTAGAGATTCTGGGTTTGAGTCCAGGCTCTGTCTCAGTGGTCCAGTGCTAGCTGTGCCACTAGAGATTCTGGGTTTGAGTCCAGGCTCTGTCTCAGTGGTCCAGTGCTAGCTGTGCCACTAGAGATTCTGGGTTTGAGTCCAGGCTCTGCCTCAGTGGTCCAGTGCTAGCTGTGCCACTAGAGATTCTGGGTTTGAGTCCAGGCTCTGCCTCAGTGGTCCAGTGCTAGCTGTGCCACTAGAGATTCTGGGTTTGAGTCCAGGGTCCTCTGTCTCAGTGGTCCAGTGCTAGCTGTGCCACTAGAGATTCTGGGTTTGAGTCCAGGCTCTGTCTCAGTGGTCCAGTGCTAGCTGTGCCACTAGAGATTCTGGGTTTGAGTCCAGGCTCTGTCTCAGTGGTCCAGTGCTAGCTGTGCCACTAGAGATTCTGGGTTTGAGTCCAGGCTCTGTCTCAGTGGTCCAGTGCTAGCTGTGCCACTAGAGATTCTGGGTTTGAGTCCAGGCTCTGTCTCAGTGGTCCAGTGCTAGCTGTGCCACTAGAGATTCTGGGTTTGAGTCCAGGCTCTGCCTCAGTGGTCCAGTGCTAGCTGTGCCACTAGAGATTCTGGGTTTGAGTCCAGGCTCTGTCTCAGTGGTCCAGTGCTAGCTGTGCCACTAGAGATTCTGGGTTTGAGTCCAGGCTCTGTCTCAGTGGTCCAGTGCTAGCTGTGCCACTAGAGATTCTGGGTTTGAGTCCAGGCTCTGCCTCAGTGGTCCAGTGCTAGCTGTGCCACTAGAGATTCTGGGTTTGAGTCCAGGCTCTGTCTCAGTGGTCCAGTGCTAGCTGTGCCACTAGAGATTCTGGGTTTGAGTCCAGGCTCTGTCTCAGTGGTCCAGTGCTAGCTGTGCCACTAGAGATTCTGGGTTTGAGTCCAGGCTCTGTGCCTCAGTGGTCCAGTGCTAGCTGTGCCACTAGAGATTCTGGGTTTGAGTCCAGGCTCTGTCTCAGTGGTCCAGTGCTAGCTGTGCCACTAGAGATTCTGGGTTTGAGTCCAGGCTCTGCCTCAGTGGTCCAGTGCTAGCTGTGCCACTAGAGATTCTGGGTTTGAGTCCAGGCTCTGCCTCAGTGGTCCAGTGCTAGCTGTGCCACTAGAGATTCTGGGTTTGAGTCCAGGCTCTGCCTCAGTGGTCCAGTGCTAGCTGTGCCACTAGAGATTCTGGGTTTGAGTCCAGGCTCTGTCTCAGTGGTCCAGTGCTAGCTGTGCCACTAGAGATTCTGGGTTTGAGTCCAGGCTCTGTCTCAGTGGTCCAGTGCTAGCTGTGCCACTAGAGATTCTGGGTTTGAGTCCAGGCTCTGCCTCAGTGGTCCAGTGCTAGCTGTGCCACTAGAGATTCTGGGTTTGAGTCCAGGCTCTGTCTCAGTGGTCCAGTGCTAGCTGTGCCACTAGAGATTCTGGGTTTGAGTCCAGGCTCTGTCTCAGTGGTCCATTGCTAGCTGTGCCACTAGAGATTCTGGGTTTGAGTCCAGGCTCTGCCTCAGTGGTCCAGTGCTAGCTGTGCCACTAGAGATTCTGGGTTTGAGTCCAGGCTCTGCCTCAGTGGTCCAGTGCTAGCTGTGCCACTAGAGATTCTGGGTTTGAGTCCAGGCTCTGTCTCAGTGGTCCAGTGCTAGCTGTGCCACTAGAGATTCTGGGTTTGAGTCCAGGCTCTGCCTCAGTGGTCCAGTGCTAGCTGTGCCACTAGAGATTCTGGGTTTGAGTCCAGGCTCTGTCTCAGTGGTCCAGTGCTAGCTGTGCCACTAGAGATTCTGGGTTTGAGTCCAGGCTCTGTCTCAGTGGTCCAGTGCTAGCTGTGCCACTAGAGATTCTGGGTTTGAGTCCAGGCTCTGCCTCAGTGGTCCAGTGCTAGCTGTGCCACTAGAGATTCTGGGTTTGAGTCCAGGCTCTGCCTCAGTGGTCCAGTGCTAGCTGTGCCACTAGAGATTCTGGGTTTGAGTCCAGGCTCTGTCTCAGTGGTCCAGTGCTAGCTGTGCCACTAGAGATTCTGGGTTTGAGTCCAGGCTCTGCCTCAGTGGTCCAGTGCTAGCTGTGCCACTAGAGATTCTGGGTTTGAGTCCAGGCTCTGTCTCAGTGGTCCAGTGCTAGCTGTGCCACTAGAGATTCTGGGTTTGAGTCCAGGCTCTGCCTCAGTGGTCCAGTGCTAGCTGTGCCACTAGAGATTCTGGGTTTGAGTCCAGGCTCTGTCTCAGTGGTCCAGTGCTAGCTGTGCCACTAGAGATTCTGGGTTTGAGTCCAGGCTCTGTCTCAGTGGTCCAGTGCTAGCTGTGCCACTAGAGATTCTGGGTTTGAGTCCAGGCTCTGTCTCAGTGGTCCAGTGCTAGCTGTGCCACTAGAGATTCTGGGTTTGAGTCCAGGCTCTGCCTCAGTGGTCCAGTGCTAGCTGTGCCACTAGAGATTCTGGGTTTGAGTCCAGGCTCTGCCTCAGTGGTCCAGTGCTAGCTGTGCCACTAGAGATTCTGGGTTTGAGTCCAGGCTCTGCCTCAGTGGTCCAGTGCTAGCTGTGCCACTAGAGATTCTGGGTTTGAGTCCAGGCTCTGCCTCAGTGGTCCAGTGCTAGCTGTGCCACTAGAGATTCTGGGTTTGAGTCCAGGCTCTGCCTCAGTGGTCCAGTGCTAGCTGTGCCACTAGAGATTCTGGGTTTGAGTCCAGGCTCTGCCTCAGTGGTCCAGTGCTAGCTGTGCCACTAGAGATTCTGGGTTTGAGTCCAGGCTCTGCCTCAGTGGTCCAGTGCTAGCTGTGCCACTAGAGATTCTGGGTTTGAGTCCAGGCTCTGTCTCAGTGGTCCAGTGCTAGCTGTGCCACTAGAGATTCTGGGTTTGAGTCCAGGCTCTGCCTCAGTGGTCCAGTGCTAGCTGTGCCACTAGAGATTCTGGGTTTGAGTCCAGGCTCTGTCTCAGTGGTCCAGTGCTAGCTGTGCCACTAGAGATTCTGGGTTTGAGTCCAGGCTCTGCCTCAGTGGTCCAGTGCTAGCTGTGCCACTAGAGATTCTGGGTTTGAGTCCAGGCTCTGCCTTAGTGGTCCAGTGCTAGCTGTGCCACTAGAGATTCTGGGTTTGAGTCCAGGCTCTGCCTCAGTGGTCCAGTGCTAGCTGTGCCACTAGAGATTCTGGGTTTGAGTCCAGGCTCTGTCTCAGTGGTCCAGTGCTAGCTGTGCCACTAGAGATTCTGGGTTTGAGTCCAGGCTCTGCCTCAGTGGTCCAGTGCTAGCTGTGCCACTAGAGATTCTGGGTTTGAGTCCAGGCTCTGTCTCAGTGGTCCAGTGCTAGCTGTGCCACTAGAGATTCTGGGTTTGAGTCCAGGCTCTGTCTCAGTGGTCCAGTGCTAGCTGTGCCACTAGAGATTCTGGGTTTGAGTCCAGGCTCTGTCTCAGTGGTCCAGTGCTAGCTGTGCCACTAGAGATTCTGGGAGTTCTGAGTGGTCCAGGCTGGTGGTCCAGTGCTAGCTGTGCCACTAGAGATTCTGGGTTTGAGTCCAGGCTCTGCCTCAGTGGTCCAGTGCTAGCTGTGCCACTAGAGATTCTGGGTTTGAGTCCAGGCTCTGTCTCAGTGGTCCAGTGCTAGCTGTGCCACTAGAGATTCTGGGTTTGAGTCCAGGCTCTGCCTCAGTGGTCCAGTGCTAGCTGTGCCACTAGAGATTCTGGGTTTGAGTCAGGCTCTGTCTCAGTGGTCCAGTGCTAGCTGTGCCACTAGAGATTCTGGGTTTGAGTCCAGGCTCTGCCTCAGTGGTCCAGTGCTAGCTGTGCCACTAGAGATTCTGGGTTTGAGTCCAGGCTCTGTCTCAGTGGTCCAGTGCTAGCTGTGCCACTAGAGATTCTGGGTTTGAGTCCAGGCTCTGTCTCAGTGGTCCAGTGCTAGCTGTGCCACTAGAGATTCTGGGTTTGAGTCCAGGCTCTGTCTCAGTGGTCCAGTGCTAGCTGTGCCACTAGAGATTCTGGGTTTGAGTCCAGGCTCTGCCTCAGTGGTCCAGTGCTAGCTGTGCCACTAGAGATTCTGGGTTTGAGTCCAGGCTCTGCCTCAGTGGTCCAGTGCTAGCTGTGCCACTAGAGATTCTGGGTTTGAGTCCAGGCTCTGCCTCAGTGGTCCAGTGCTAGCTGTGCCACTAGAGATTCTGGGTTTGAGTCCAGGCTCTGCCTCAGTGGTCCAGTGCTAGCTGTGCCACTAGAGATTCTGGGTTTGAGTCCAGGCTCTGTCTCAGTGGTCCAGTGCTAGCTGTGCCACTAGAGATTCTGGGTTTGAGTCCAGGCTCTGTCTCAGTGGTCCAGTGCTAGCTGTGCCACTAGAGATTCTGGGTTTGAGTCCAGGCTCTGTCTCAGTGGTCCAGTGCTAGCTGTGCCACTAGAGATTCTGGGTTTGAGTCCAGGCTCTGTCTCAGTGGTCCAGTGCTAGCTGTGCCACTAGAGATTCTGGGTTTGAGTCCAGGCTCTGCCTCAGTGGTCCAGTGCTAGCTGTGCCACTAGAGATTCTGGGTTTGAGTCCAGGCTCTGCCTCAGTGGTCCAGTGCTAGCTGTGCCACTAGAGATTCTGGGTTTGAGTCCAGGCTCTGCAGTGGTCCAGTGCTAGCTGTGCCACTAGAGATTCTGGGTTTGAGTCCAGGCTCTGCCTCAGTGGTCCAGTGCTAGCTGTGCCACTAGAGATTCTGGGTTTG
Organism: Oncorhynchus tshawytscha; assembly: GCF_018296145.1. NCBI lineage: Eukaryota > Metazoa > Chordata > Actinopteri > Salmoniformes > Salmonidae > Oncorhynchus > Oncorhynchus tshawytscha. The sequence continues at coordinate 7,138 of NW_024607889.1, read as the reverse complement.
AGTCCAGGCTCTGTCTCAGTGGTCCAGTGCTAGCTGTGCCACTAGAGATTCTGGGTTTGAGTCCAGGCTCTGTCTCAGTGGTCCAGTGCTAGCTGTGCCACTAGAGATTCTGGGTTTGAGTCCAGGCTCTGCCTCAGTGGTCCAGTGCTAGCTGTGCCACTAGAGATTCTGGGTTTGAGTCCAGGCTCTGCCTCAGTGGTCCAGTGCTAGCTGTGCCACTAGAGATTCTGGGTTTGAGTCCAGGCTCTGTCTCAGTGGTCCAGTGCTAGCTGTGCCACTAGAGATTCTGGGTTTGAGTCCAGGCTCTGCCTCAGTGGTCCAGTGCTAGCTGTGCCACTAGAGATTCTGGGTTTGAGTCCAGGCTCTGTCTCAGTGGTCCAGTGCTAGCTGTGCCACTAGAGATTCTGGGTTTGAGTCCAGGCTCTGTCTCAGTGGTCCAGTGCTAGCTGTGCCACTAGAGATTCTGGGTTTGAGTCCAGGCTCTGCCTCAGTGGTCCAGTGCTAGCTGTGCCACTAGAGATTCTGGGTTTGAGTCCAGGCTCTGCCTCAGTGGTCCAGTGCTAGCTGTGCCACTAGAGATTCTGGGTTTGAGTCCAGGCTCTGTCTCAGTGGTCCAGTGCTAGCTGTGCCACTAGAGATTCTGGGTTTGAGTCCAGGCTCTGTCTCAGTGGTCCAGTGCTAGCTGTGCCACTAGAGATTCTGGGTTTGAGTCCAGGCTCTGCCTCAGTGGTCCAGTGCTAGCTGTGCCACTAGAGATTCTGGGTTCGAGTCCAGGCTCTGCCTCAGTGGTCCAGTGCTAGCTGTGCCACTAGAGATTCTGGGTTTGAGTCCAGGCTCTGTCGATGCCGGCCGCGACCGGGAGACCCATGGGGCAGCGCACAATTGGCCCAGCATCGTCCGGGTTAGGGGAGGGTTCGGTCGGCAGGGATGTCCTTGTCCCATCACGCACTAGCGCCTCCTGTGGTGGGCCGGGCGCAGTGCACTGACACGGTCGCCAGGTAAACGCTGTTTCCTGCGACATATTGGTGCGGCTGGCTTACGGATTAAGTGAGCATTTTGTCAAGAAGCAGTGCGGCTTGGTTGGGTTGTGTTTAGGTGGACGCACGGCTCTCGACATTCGCCTCTCCCGAGTCCGTACGGGAGTTGCAGCCATGAGACAAGACCCAATTAGATACCACGAAATTGGGGGTAAAACATTTTAATACAATGAATTATCATGAAAGATTTGATGTATATCGTATCTTGTTAGATCAGATTTGTTGAAAGTGCGCCAATCTGGTCAATAGAACACTCTGCATCAATCGACCCCTTATATCCACTTTGGTGACATCCACAATCCTTATCCACTGGTGACATCATTATAGCCTCATCCACTGGTGACATCATCATAGCCTCATCCACTGGTGACATCTTCATAGCCTCATCCACTGGTGACATCTTCATAGCCTTATCCACTGGTGACATCATCATAGCCTTATCCACTGGTGACATCTTCATAGCCTTATCCACTGGTGACATCATCATAGCCTTATCCACTGGTGACATCATCATAGCCTCATCCACTGGTGACATCTTCATAGCCTCATCCACTGGTGACATCTTCATAGCCTTATCCACTGGTGACATCATCATAGCCTTATCCACTGGTGACATCTTCATAGCCTTATCCACTGGTGACATCATCATAGCCTTATCCACTGGTGACATCATCATAGCCTTATCCACTGGTGACATCTTCATAGCCTTATCCACTGGTGACATCATCATAGCCTTATCCACTGGTGACATCAACATAGCCTTATCCACTGATGACATCATCATAGCCTTATCCACTGGTGACATCGTCATAGCCTTATCCACTGGTGACATCTTCATAGCCTTATCCACTGGTGACATCATCATAGCCTTATCCACTGGTGACATCTTCATAGCCTTATCCACTGGTGACATCTTCATAGCCTTATCCACTGGTGACATCTTCATAGCCTTATCCACTGGTGACATCTTCATAGCCTTATCCACTGGTGACATCATCATAGCCTCATCCACTGGTGACATCTTCATAGCCTTATCCACTGGTGACATCTTCATAGCCTTATCCACTGGTGACATCTTCATAGCCTTATCCACTGGTGACATCATCACAGCCTTTTCCACTCGTGACTTGCATTCCCCAGTACATTCATAGCACACTTTCTGTGCAAAACTATTGTCTCACTGCTGATTCATACACATAGGCAATAGACTGAGACAGATTGAATAAGGACGACTGAAGAGATACTTGAGTAGAGTGTTTGCGGCACAGGCTTCCCCAGATGATCTTGAGCTACTTTTATGTTATTGAGTGTAATAATAACAGGTGGTGTTCATTATATTGCTGGGACCAGGATGCAATTTGCATGGACCAATGGAGTGCAACACATCACTTTCCCAAAACAGCACAAATAAAAAGCACCCAATGGTAGAATACTGAGAGCCCTCCCGTACCAGTCAAATCTATCAACATGTAAATTAAAGTTAGAACCCCCCACCCCCCACACTACCACCACCACCACCCCCCACACTACCACCACCACCACCCGCCCTCCCCTACCAGTCAAATCTATCAACATGTAACATGTAAGTTAGAAACCCACCACCACCACCACCCCCACACTACCACCCCCACACTACCACCACCACCACCCGCCCTCCCCTACCAGTCAAATCTATCAACATGTAACATGTAAGTTAGAAACCCACCACCACCACCACCCCCACACTACCACCACCACCACCCGCCCTCCCCTACCAGTCAAATCTATCAACATGTAACATGTAAGTTAGAAACCCACCACCACCACCACCCCCACACTACCACCACCACCACCCGCCCTCCCCTACCAGTCAAATCTATCAACATGTAAATTAAAGTTAGAACCCCCACCCCCACACTACCACCACCACCACCCCCACACTACCACCACCCACCACATCATCACCATCATCACCACCACCCCCCACACTACCACCACCACCACCCCCCACACTACCACCACCCACCACATCATCACCATCATCACCACCACCCCACACACTACCACCACTACCATCCCCCACACCATCACCACCATCCCCCACACCATCACCACCACTACCAGCACCACTCCCCACACCATCACCACCACTACCATCCCCACACCATCACCACCACTACCAGCACCACTCCCCACACCATCACCACCACACCATCCCCACACCATCACCACCACTACCATCCCCACACCATCACCACCACTACCAGCACCACCTCCCACACCATCACCACCACTACCATCCCCACCACTACCAGCACCACTCCCCACACCATCACCACCACTACCATCCCCCATACCATCACCACCACTACCAGCACCACCCCCACACTACCACGACCACCACCCCCACACTACCACCACCCACCACATCATCACCATCATCACCACCACCCCCACACTACCACCACCACCACCCCCCACACACTACCACCACCCGCCACATCATCACCATCATCACCACCACCCCCACACTACCACCCACCACCCCCACACTACCACCACCCGCCACATCATCACCATCATCCCCACTACCATCCCCCACACCATCACCACCACTACCAGCACCACCCCCACACTACCACGACCACCACCCCACACACTACCACCACCCACCACATCATCACCATCATCACCACCACCCCCACACTACCACGACCACCACCCCCACACTACCACCACCCGCCACATCATCACCATCATCACCACTACCATCCCCCACACCATCACCACCACTACCAGCACCACCCCCACACTACCCCAACCACCACCCACCACATCATCACCATCACCACTACCACAACCCCCCACCACCATCACCACCACCACCCCTCACACCATTTCTACTACCCTACCACACCATCACTATCACCACCACCCCCACACCATCACCACCACCACCACCCCTCACACCATCACCACCACCACCCACACCATCACCTCTACCCTCCCACACCATCACTAACACCACCACCCCCACACCATCACCACCACCACCCCCACACCATCACCACCACCACCCCCACACCATCCCCACCACCACGTTATACTTTATAATGGCCTACCACCTCTTTTCTCTTTTCTAAAGTCTTGTAATCAAATCCCATTTGCTGTGGGCAGGTAGCCTAGTAGTTAAGAGCATTTGGCCAGTAACCAAAAGGTTGCTGGTTCAAATCCCAGAGCCATCTAAGTGAAAAAATTGCCAATGTACCCTTGAGAAAGGCACTTAACCCCAATTGCTCATGTAATTCGCTCTGGATAAGAGTGTCTGTTAACTGACTAAAATGTGTTAAGTTGTGATTGTATTAAATGTGACTGTTCTGCCTTGCCACTGTAATTGAGGCAGTTGTCGACACTGTTTGTGTTCCAAGAGAAGAAGCTCTTGGAGGAAATGCTAAGCTAAATTGTCTGAACAATTGGGGACGAACAGCCTCAACCTATTAGATAATAAAAATTACAAAGTGGTGGCTATTTTCTCTCTGGTTCTCTGTGAACTTCTAACATACCCACTGAAAACATCTTGCCAATGCTCTCTAAACACTGTTTGTCCTACGGTTTACAAATACTCAACAAACGTTCTGAGAATGTTTCCAAATGTTCTGTCAATGCTGCCTCTGTCATGAGAGCAGACACAGAAATCCAGCAAGGGCTGTCATTGTTCTGATGGTTCACTGTCTGTCTCTGTTATGACTGTTACAGGACAGCACTGTCTGTCTCTGTTATGACTGTTACAGGACAGCACTGTCTGTCTCTGTTATGACTGTTATAGGACAGCACTGTCTGTCTCTGTTATGACTGTTACAGGACAGCACTGTCTGTCTCTGTTATGACTGTTACAGGACAGCACTGTCTGTCTCTGTTATGACTGTTACAGGACAGCACTGTCTGTCTCTGTTATGACTGTTACAGGACAGCACTGTCTGTCTCTGTTATGACTGTTACAGGACAGCACTGTCTGTCTCTGTTATGACTGTTACAGGACAGCACTGTCTGTCTCTGTTATGACTGTTACAGGACAGCACTGTCTGTCTCTATGATTATTACAGGACAGCACTGTCTGTCTCTGTTATGACTGTTACAGACAGCATTGTCTGTCTCTATGATTATTACAGGACAGCACTGTCTGTCTCTATGATTATTACAGGACAGCACTGTCTGTCTCTATTATGACTGTTACAGGACAGCACTGTCTGTCTCTATTATGACTGTTACAGGACAGCACTGTCTGTCACTAGTATGACTGTTACAGGACAGCACTGTCTGTCTCTGTTATGACTGTTACAGGACAGCACTGTCTGTCTCTATTATGACTGTTACAGGACAGCACTGTCTGTCTCTAGTATGACTGTTACAGGACAGCACTGTCTGTCTCTATTATGACTGTTACAGGACAGCACTGTCTGTCTCTAGTATGACTGTTACAGGACAGCACTGTCTGTCTCTATTATGACTGTTACAGGACAGCACTGCCTGTCTCTATTATGACTGTTACAGGACAGCACTGTCTGTCTCTAGTATGACTGTTACAGGACAGCACTGTCTGTCTCTGTTATGACTGTTACAGGACAGCACTGTCTGTCTCTATTATGACTGTTACAGGACAGCACTGTCTGTCTCTATGATTATTACAGGACAGCACTGTCTGTCTCTATGATTATTACAGGACAGCACTGTCTGTCTCTATGATTATTACAGGACAGCACTGCCTGTCTCTATTATGACTGTTACAGGACAGCACTGTCTGTCTCTATGATTATTACAGGACAGCACTGTCTGTCTCTATTATGACTGTTATAGGACAGCACTGTCTGTCTCTATGATTATTACAGGACAGCACTGTCTGTCTCTATTATGACTGTTACAGGACAGCACTGTCTGTCTCTATTATGATTATTACAGGACAGCACTGTCTGTCTCTATTATGACTGTTACAGGACAGCACTGTCTGACTCTATTATGATTATTACAGGACAGCACTGTCTGTCTCTATTATGACTGTAACATGACAGCACTGCCTGTCTCTATAATTATTACAGGACAGCACTGTTTGTCTCAATGATTATTACAGGACAGCACTGTCTGTCTCTATGATTATTACAGGACAGCACTGTCTGTCTCTATTATGACTGTTACAGGACAGCACTGTCTGTCTCTATAATTATTACAGGACAGCACTGTCTGTCTCTATTATGACTGTTACAGGACAGCACTGTCTGTCTCTATGATTATTACAGGACAGCACTGCCTGTCTCTATTATGACTGTTACAGGACAGCTCTGTCTGTCTCTATTATGACTGTAACATGACAGCACTGTCTGTCTCTATGATTATTACAGGACAGCACTGTCTGCCTCTATTATGACTGTTACAGGACAGCACTGTCTGTCTCTATTATGACTGTTACAGGACAGCACTGTCTGTCTCTATGATTATTACAGGACAGCACTGTCTGTCTCTATGATTATTACAGGACAGCACTGTCTGTCTCTATGATTATTACAGGACAGCACTGTCTGTCTCTATTATGACTGTTACAGGACAGCACTGTCTGTCTCTATAATTATTACAGGACAGCACTGTCTGTCTCTATTATGACTGTTACAGGACAGCACTGTCTGTCTCTATGATTATTACAGGACAGCACTGTCTGTCTCTATGATTATTACAGGACAGCACTGCCTGTCTCTATTATGACTGTTACAGGACAGCACTGCCTTTCTCTATGATTATTACAGGACAGCTCTGTCTGTCTCTATTATGACTGTTACAGGACAGCTCTGTCTGTCTCTATTAGATTAGCCTTGTTAAAATCCCCAGCTACAATGAATGCAGCCTCCGGATAAATCGTTTCCAGTTTGCAGAGAGTTAAATAAAGTTCGTTCAGAGCCATCGATGTGTCTGCTTGGGGGGATATATACGGCTGTGATTATAATCGAAGAGAATTCTCTTGGTAGATAATGCGGTCTACATTTGATTGTGAGGAATTCTAAATCAGGTGAACAGAAGGATTTGAGTTCCTGTATGTTTCTTTCAACACACCATGTCACGTTGGCCATAAGACATAC
>NW_024607888.1:0-40682 GCF_018296145.1 Oncorhynchus tshawytscha | reverse complement strand
GGGGTATTGGGTTATTGTGTCATTATGGGTTATTGTGTCAAATCAAATCAAATTTTATTTGTCACATACACATGGTTAGCAGATGTTAATGCGAGTGTAGCGAAAGGCTTGTGCTTCTAGTTCCGACAATGCAGTAATAACGAACAAGTAATCTAACTAACAATTCCAAAAAACGACTGTCTTATACACAGTGTAAGGGGATAAAGAATATGTACATAAGGATATATGAATGAGTGATGGTACAGAGCAGCATAGGCAAGATACAGTAGATGATATCGAGTACAGTATATACATATGAGATGAGTATGTAAACCAAGTGGCATAGTTAAAGTGGCTAGTGATACATGTATTACATAAGGATGCAGTCGATGATATAGAGTACAGTATCTACGTATGCATATGAGATGAATAATGTAGGGTAAGTAACATTATATAAGGTAGCATTGTTTAAAGTGGCTAGTGATATATTTACATCATTTCCCATCAATTCCCATTCTTAAAGTGGCTGGAGTAGAGTCAGTGTCATTGACAGTGTGTTGGCAGTAGCCACTCAATGTTAGTGGTGGCTGTTTAACAGTCTGATGGCCTTGAGATAGAAGCTGTTTTTAAGTCTCTCGGTCCCAGCTTTGATGCACCTCTACTGACCTCGCCTTCTGGATGACAGCGGGGTGAACAGGCAGTGGCTCGGGTGGTTGATGTCCTTGATGATCTTTATGGCCTTCCTGTAGCATCGGGTGGTGTAGGTGTCCTGGAGGGCAGGTAGTTTGCCCCCGGTGATGCGTTGTGCAGACCTCACTACCCTCTGGAGAGCCTTACGGTTGAGGTCGGTGCAGTTGCCATACCAGGCGGTGATACAGCCCGCCAGGATGCTCTCGATTGTGCATCTGTAGAAGTTTGTGAGTGCTTTTGGTGACAAGCCGAATTTCTTCAGCCTCCTGAGGTTGAAGAGGCGCTGCTGCGCCTTCCTCACGATGCTGTCTGTGTGAGTGGACCAATTCAGTTTGTCTGTGATGTGTATGCCGAGGAACTTAAAACTTGCTACCCTCTCCACTACTGTTCCATCGATGTGGATGGGGGTGTTCCTCTGCTGTTTCCTGAAGTCCACAATCATCTCCTTAGTTTTGTTGACGTTGAGTGTGAGGTTATTTTCCTGACACCACACTCCGAGGGCCCTCACCTCCTCCCTGTATGCCGTCTCGTCGTTGTTGGTAATCAAGCCTACCACTGTTGTGTGGTCCGCAAACTTGATGATTGAGTTGGAGGCGTGCGTGGCCACGCAGTCGTGGGTGAACAGGGAATACAGGAGAGGGCTCAGAACGCACCCTTGTGGGGCCCCAGTGTTGAGGATCAGCGGGGAGGAGATGTTGTTGCCTACCCTCACCACCTGGGGGCGGCCCGTCAGGAAGTCCAGTACCCAGTTTCACAGGGCGGGGTCGAGACCCAGGGTCTCGAGCTTGATGACGAGCTTGGAGGGTACTATGGTGTTGAATGCCGAGCTGTAGTCGATGAATAGCATTCTCACATAGGTATTCCTCTTGTCCAGATGGGTTTAGGGCAGTGTGCAGTGTGGTTGAGATTGCATCGTCTGTGGACCTATTTGGACGGTAAGCAAATTGGAGTGGGTCAAGGGTGTCAGGTAGGGTGGAGGTGATATGGTCCTTGACTAGTCTCTCAAAGCACTTCATGATGACGGATGTGAGTGCTACGGGGCGGTAGTCGTTTAGCTCAGTTACCTTAGCTTTCTTGGGAACAGGAACAATGGTGGCCCTCTTGAAGCATGTGGGAACAGCAGACTGGTATAGGGATTGGTTGAATATGTCCGTAAACACACCGGCCAGCTGGTCTGCGCATGCTCTGAGGGCGCGGCTGGGGACGCCGTCTGGGCCTGCAGCCTTGCGAGGGTTAACACGTTTAAATGTCTTACTCACTTCGGCTGCAGTGAAGGAGAGACCGCATGTTTTCGTTGCAGGCCGTGTCAGTGGCACTGTATTGTCCTCAAAGCGGGCAAAAAAGTTATTTAGTCTGCCTGGGAGCAAGACATCCTGGTCCGTGACTGGGTTGGGTTTCTTCCTGTAGTCCGTGATTGACTGTAGACCCTGCCACATGCCTCTTGTGTCTGAGCCGTTGAATTGAGATTCTACTTTGTCTCTGTACTGGCGCTTAGCTTGTTTGATAGCCTTGCGGAGGGAATAGCTGCACTGTTTGTCATGTTACCAGACACCTTGCCCTGATTAAAAGCAGTGGTTCGCGCCTTCAGTTCCACACGAATGCTGCCATCAATCCACGGTTTCTGGTTAGGGAATGTTTTAATCGTTGCTATGGGAACGACATCTTCAACGCACGTTCTAATGAACTCGCACACCGAATCAGCGTATTCGTCAATGTTGTTGTCTGACGCAATACGAAACATCTCCCAGTCCACGTGATGGAAGCAGTCTTGGAGTGTGGAGTCAGCTTGGTCGGACCAGCGTTGGACAGACCTCAGCGTGGGAGCTTCTTGTTTTAGTTTCTGTCTGTAGGCAGGGATCAACAAAATGGAGTCGTGGTCAGCTTTTCCGAAAGGGGGGCGGGGCAGGGCCTTATATGCGTCGCGGAAGTTAGAGTAACAATGATCCAGGGTCTTTCCACCCCTGGTTGCGCAATCGATATGCTGATAAAATTTAGGGAGTCTTGTTTTCAGATTAGCCTTGTTAAAATCCCCAGATACAATGAATGCAGCCTCCGGATAAATCGTTTCCAGTTTCAGAGAGTTAAATAAAGTTCGTTCAGAGCCATCGATGTGTCTGCTTGGGGGGGGATATATACGGCTGTGATTATAATCGAAGAGAATTCTCTTGGTAGATAATGCGGTCTACATTTGATTGTGAGGAATTCTAAATCAGGTGAACAGAAGGATTTGAGTTCCTGTATGTTTCTTTCATCACACCATGTCACGTTGGCCATAAGGCATACGCCCCCGCCCCTCTTCTTACCAGAAAGATGTTCGTTTCTGTCGGCGCGATGCGTGGAGAAACCCGCTGGCTGCACCGCTTCAGATTGCGTCTCTCCAGTTAGCCATGTTTCCATGAAGCAGAGAACGTTACAGTCTCTGATGTCCCTCTGGAATGCTACCCTTGCTCGGATTTCATCAACCTTGTTGTCAAGAGACTGGACATTGGCAAGAAGAATGCTAGGGAGTGGTGCACGATGTGCCCGTCTCCGGAGTCTGACCAGAAGACCGCTTCGTTTCCCTCTTTTTCTGAGTCGTTTTTTTGGGTCGCTGCATGGGAACCATTCCGTGGCACTGGTTGTAAGGCAGAACACAGGATCCGCATCACGAAAAACATATTCTTGGTCGTACTGATGGTGAGTTGACGCTGATCTTATATTCAGTAGTTCTTCTCGGCTGTATGTAATGAAACCTAAGATGACCTGGGGTACTAGTGTAAGAAATAACACGTAAAAAAACAAAAAACTGCATAGTTTCCTAGGAACGCGAAGCGAGGCGGCCATCTCTGTCGGCGCCGGAAGTGTTCTTATTATGGGGTATTGTGTCATTATGGGGTATTGAGTAATAGTGTCATTGTGGGGTATTGTGTCATTGTGGGGTATTGTGTCATTATGGGGTATTGAGTCAGTATGGGGTATTGAGTCATTATGCGGCAATGAGTCATTATGAGGTATTGGGGTATTGTGTCATTATGGGGTATTGTGTCATTATGGGGTATTGAGTCATTGTCATTATAGGGTATTGAGTCATTATGGGGTATTGAGTCATTGTCATTGTGGGGTATTGAGTCATTGTGGGGTATTGAGTCATTGTGGGGTATTGAGTCATTGTGTCATTATGGGGTATTGTGTCATTATGGGGTATTGTGTCATTATGGAGTATTGTGTCATTGTGGGGTATTGTGTCATTATGGGGTATTGTGTTATTGTGTCATTATGGGGTATTGTGTTATTGTGTCATTATGGGGTATTGTGTCATTATGGGGTATTGGGGTATTGTGTCATTGTGGGGTATTGTGTCATTGTGGGGTATTGTGTCATTGTGGGGTATTGTGTCATTGTGGGGTATTGTATCATTATGAGGTATTGTGTCATTATGGGGTATTGAGTCATTATGGGGTATTGAGTCATTATGTCATTATGGGGTATTGTGTCATTATGGGGTATTGTGTCATTATGGGGTATTGGGTTATTGTGTCATTATGGGGTATTGAGTCATTATGGGGTATTGTGTCATTGTGGGGTATTGTGTCATTATGGGGTATTGGGTTATTGTGTCATTATGGGGTATTGTGTTATTGTGTCATTATGGGGTATTGTGTCATTATGGGGTATTGGGGTATTGTGTCATTGTGGGGTATTGTGTCATTGTGGGGTATTGTGTCATTGTGGGGTATTGTGTCATTGTGGGGTATTGTATCATTATGAGGTATTGTGTCATTATGGGGTATTGAGTCATTATGGGGTATTGAGTCATTATGTCATTATGGGGTATTGTGTCATTATGGGGTATTGTGTCATTATGGGGTATTGTGTCATTATGTCATTATGGCGTATTGTGTCATTATGGGGTAGTGTGTCATTATGGGGTATTGTGTCATTATGGGGTATTGTGTCATTATGGGGTATTGAGTCATTATGTCATTATGGGGTATTGAGTCATTGTGGGGTATTGTGTCATTATGGGGTATTGTCACGTCATTATAGGGTATTGTGATGTCATTATGGGGTAATGTGTGTAGATTGATGGAAAAAACAGTCATGTTTAGAATAAAGCTGTAGAATACAGTGGAAGAAGGGGTCTGAAAACTTTCCGGATGCACTGTATGTAAAATGGCAAAAATAAGATCTTGTTTTTCAAGCTTAGGTCTTTTAAGGGAGTATGTGAGCACACTCGGTGGGTTCGGCTAGGCTAGCTGAGTTCAGCCGGGAGCCCCGAGCCGGGAGCCCCGAGCCGGGAGCCCTGAGCCCTGAGCTGGGAGCCCTGAGCCGGGAGCCCTATGCCGGGAGCCCCGAGCCGGGAGCCCCGAGATGGGAGCCCCGAGCCGGGAGCCCCGAGATGGGAGCCCCGAGATGGGAGCCCCGAGCCGGGAGCCCCGAGATGGGAGCCCCGAGCCGGGAGCCCCGAGATGGGAGCCCCGAGCCGGGAGCCCCGAGATGGGAGCCCCGAGCCGGGAGCCCCGAGCCCTGAGATTCTTATAGATATACCATGTTTTCACACATTAACATGATAGTCCAGATAGATCACATGACTGAGTGGGACACAGATAGATCACATGACTGAGTGGGACACAGATAGATCACATGACTGAGTGGTCTACCGTTACTACTGGAGTTACACAGGGGTCTACCGTTACACAGTGGTCTACCGTTACACAGAGGTCTACCGTTACACAGAGGTCTACCGTTACACAGAGGTCTACCGTTACACAGAGGTCTACCGTTACACAGAGGTCTATAGTTACACAGAGGTCTACCGTTACTACTGGAGTTACACAGAGGTCTACCGTTACACAGTGGTCTACAGTTACACAGGGGTCTACCGTTACACAGGGGTCTACCGTTACTATTGGAGTTACACAGCGGTCTACCGTTACACAGAGGTCTACCGTTACACAGAGGTCTACCGTTACACGGGGGTCTACAGTTACACAGAGGTCTACAGTTAATACTAAAGGTACAGTACACAGTGGTCTATAGTTACAGAGGTCTATAGTTACACAGCGGTCTACAGTTACACAGCGATCTACAGTTACACAGAGGTCTACAGTTAATACTAAAGGTACAGTACACAGAGGTCTATAGTTACACAGAGGTCTACAGTTACACAGCGGTCTACAGTTACACAGAGGTCTATAGTTACACAGGGGTCTACCGTTACTACTGGAGTTACACAGAGGTCTACCGTTACTACTGGAGTTACACAGCAGTCTACCGTTACACAGAGGTCTACAGTTACACAGGGGTCTACCATTACACAGAGGTCTACAGTTACACAGCGGTCTACCGTTACTACTGGAGTTACACAGAGGTCTACCGTTACACAGCGGTCTACAGTTACACAGATGTCTACCGTTACACAGAGGTCTATAGTTACACAGCGGTCTACCGTTACACAGTGGTCTACAGTTACACAGAGGTCTACAGTTAATACTAAAGGTACAGTACACAGTGGTCTATAGTTACACAGAGGTCTATAGTTACACAGAGGCCTATAGTTACACAGATGTCTACCGTTACACAGCGATCTACAGTTACACAGAGGTCTATAGTTACACAGAGGCCTATAGTTACACAGATGTCTACCGTTACACAGCGATCTACAGTTACACAGAGGTCTACAGTTAATGCTAAAGGTACAGTACACAGAGGTCTATAGTTACACAGTGGTCTATAGTTACACAGCGGTCTACAGTTACACAGAGGTCTACAGTTACTACTGGAGTTACACAGCAGTCTACCGTTACACAGTGGTCTACAGTTACACAGAGGTCTACAGTTACTACTGGAGTTACACAGCGGTCTACCGTTACACAGAGGTCTATAGTTACACAGAGGTCTATCGTTAATACTAAATGGTACAGTACACAACACTAAGTGGCTGTTTTTACCAGAGAATGTCCAACAGAGCGGTATTGAAGTTCTATTTTAACTAGGGAGGAAAGCTATAGGCCTGAAATCTCTTTTCCATCTACCCCCCATTCTCCCTCTCTGTGTTGACAGTAGAGGCTAACCCTCAGGGGACATAGTGGTGTCCTCTCTCTCTCTGTGTGTTGACAGTAGAGGCTAAACCCTCAGGGTACATAGCGGTGTCCTTCTCTCTCTCTCTCTCTCTCTCTGTGTTGACAGTAGAGGCTAAACCCTCAGGGTACATAGCGGTGTCCTCCTCTCTCTCTCTCTGTGTTGACAGTAGAGGCTAAACCCTCAGGGTACATAGCAGTGTCCTTCTCTCTCTCTCTCTGTGTTGACAGTAGAGGCTAAACCCTCAAGGTACATAGTGGTGTCCTCTCTCTCTCTGTGTTGACAGTAGAGGCTAAACCCTCAAGGTACATAGTGGTGTCCTCTCTCTCTCTGTGTTGACAGTAGAGGCTAACCCTCAGGGTACATAGCGGTGTCCTTCTCTCTCTCTCTGTGTTGACAGTAGAGGCTAACCCTCAGGGTACATAGCGGTGTCCTTCTCTCTCTCTCTCTGTGTTGACATTAGAGGCTAAACCCTCAGGGTACATAGTGGTGTCCTTCTCTCTCTGTGTTGACATTAGAGGCTAAACCCTCAGGGTACATAGTGGTGTCCTTCTCTCTCTCTCTCTCTGTGTTGACAGTAGAGGCTAAACCCTCAGGGTACACAGCGGTGTCCTTCTCTCTCTCTCTCTGTGTTGACATTAGAGGCTAACCCTCAGGGTACATAGTGGTGTCCTTCTCTCTCTGTGTTGACAGTAGAGGCTAACCCTCACCTCAGGGGACATAGTGGTGTCCTTCTCTCTCTGTGTTGACAGTAGAGGTTAACCCTCACCTCAGGGGGCATAGCGGTGTCCTTCTAGCCCTCTCTCTCTCTGTGTTGACAGTATAGGATAACCCTCACCTCAGGGGACATAGCGGTGTCCTTCTCTCTCTCTCTCTCTGTGTTGACAGTAGAGGCTAAACCCTCAGGGTACATAGTGGTGTCCTCTCTCTCTGTGTTGACAGTAGAGGATAACCCTCAGGGTACATAGTGGTGTCCTTCTCTCTCTCTGTGTTGACAGTAGAGGATAACCCTCAGGGTACATAGCGGTGTCCTGATGTTCTGTGGTTATTGTGAAATGATAAATAACGCCTTGAGGTCTACCGTTACACAGAGGTCTACAGTTACACAGAGGTCTACCGTTACACAGAGGTCTACCGTTACACAGAGGTCTATAGTTACACAGAGGTCTATAGTTACACAGTGGTCTACAGTTACACAGGGGTCTACCGTTACACAGAGGTCTACCGTTACACAGCGGTCTACCGTTACTACTGGAGTTACACAGAGGTCTACCGTTACACAGAGGTCTACCGTTACTATTGGAGTTACACAGAGGTCTACCGTTACACAGCGGTCTACAGTTACACAGCGGTCTATAGTTACACAGAGGTCTATAGTTACACAGAGGTCTATAGTTACACAGATGTCTACCGTTACACAGCGATCTACAGTTACACAGAGGTCTACAGTTAATACTAAAGGTACAGTACACAGAGGTCTATAGTTACACAGATGTCTACCGTTACACAGCGATCTACAGTTACACAGCGGTCTACAGTTACACAGAGGTCTACAGTTACTACTGGAGTTACACAGAGGTCTACCGTTACACAGAGGTCTACCGTTACTACTGGAGTTACACAGAGGTCTATAGTTAATGCTAAAGGTACAGTACACAGAGGTCTATAGTTACACAGTGGTCTACAGTTACACAGCGGTCTACAGTTACACAGCGGTCTACAGTTACACAGTGGTCTATAGTTACACAGAGGTCTACAGTTACTACTGGAGTTACACAGCAGTCTACCGTTACACAGTGGTCTATAGTTACACAGCGGTCTACAGTTACACAGCGGTCTACAGTTACTACTGGAGTTACACAGCGGTCTACCGTTACACAGAGGTCTATAGTTACACAGCGGTCTACAGTTACTACTGGAGTTACACAGCGGTCTACCGTTACACAGAGGTCTATAGTTACACAGAGGTCTATCGTTAATACTAAATGGTACAGTACACAACACTAAGTGGCTGTTTTTACCAGAGAATGTCCAACAGAGCGGTATTGAAGTTCTATTTTAACTAGGGAGGAAAGCTATAGGCCTGAAATCTCTTTTCCATCTACCCCCCATTCTCCCTCTCTGTGTTGACAGTAGAGGCTAACCCTCAGGGGACATAGTGGTGTCCTCTCTCTCTGTGTGTTGACAGTAGAGGCTAAACCCTCAGGGTACATAGCGGTGTCCTTCTCTCTCTCTCTCTCTCTCTCTCTCTCTGTGTTGACAGTAGAGGCTAACCCTCAGGGACATAGCGGTGTCCTTCTCTCTCTCTCTCTCTCTCTCTCTCTCTCTCTCTCTCTCTCTCTGTGTTGACAGTAGAGGCTAAACCCTCAGGGTACATAGTGGTGTCCTTCTCTCTCTCTCTCTCTCTCTCTCTCTCTCTGTGTTGACAGTAGAGGCTAAACCCTCAGGGTACATAGCGGTGTCCTTCTCTCTCTCTCTCTCTCTCTCTCTCTCTGTGTTGACAGTAGAGGCTAAACCCTCAGGGTACATAGTGGTGTCCTTCTCTCTCTCTGTGTTGACAGTAGAGGATAACCCTCAGGGTACATAGCGGTGTCCTGATGTTCTGTGGTTATTGTGAAATGATAAATAACGCCTTGGAATGTCTAACTATATATATATGCAGCACAAGTCGAGGAGAGATGAGGGAAGTGGAGCTTTACTGGGTCGAATTGTAGACCAGATTAGTCACAGCCTGAGAATAACCTGCCAAATGACAGAAGACTAGATGTTGGAGGCATTAGTTGTATACTATAGTCTAGAGGTTTACATTCATTAGTCTATACTATAGTATAGATGATGCCATTCATTAGTCTATACTATAGTCTAGAGGTTTACATTCATTAGTCTATACTATAGTATAGATGATGCCATTCATTAGTCTATACTATAGTCTAGAGGATGACATTCAGTAGTCTATACTATAGTCTAGAGGATGACATTCAGTAGTCTATACTATAGTCTAGAGGTTGACATTCAGTAGTCTATACTATAGTCTAGAGGTTGACATTCAGTAGTCAAGAGGTTGACATTTGTTAGTCTATACTATATTCTAAAGGATGACATTCAGTAGTCTATACTATAGTCTAGAGGTTGACATTCATTAGTCTATACGATAGTCTAGAGAGGTTGACATTCAGTAGTCTATAGTACAGCCTAGAGAGGTTGACATTCAGTAGTCTACAGTATAGTCTAGAGAGGATGACATTCAGTAGTCTATAGTATAGTCTAGAGGATGACATTCAGTAGTCTATACTATAGTCTAGAGGATGACATTCAGTAGTCTATACTATAGTCTAGAGGATGACATTCAGTAGTCTATACTATAGTTTAGAGGATGACAGTCATTAGTCTATACTATAGTCTAGAGGATGACATTCAGTAGTCTATAGTATAGTCTAGAGGACGACATTCAGTAGTCTATACTATAGTCCAGAGGATGACATTCAGTAGTCTATACTATAGTCTAGAGGATGACATTCAGTAGTCTATACTATAGTCTAGAGGATGACATTCAGTAGTCTATACTATAGTCTAGAGGTTGACATTCATTAGTCTATACGATAGTCTAGAGAGGTTGACATTCAGTAGTCTATAGTACAGTCTAGAGAGGTTGACATTCAGTAGTCTACAGTATAGTCTAGAGAGGATGACATTCATTAGTCTATACTATAGTTTAGAGGATGACAGTCATTAGTCTATACTATAGTCTAGAGGATGACATTCAGTAGTCTATACTATAGTCTAGAGGATGACATTCAGTAGTCTATACTATAGTCTAGAGGTTGACATTCAGTAGTCTATACTATAGTCTAGAGGTTGACATTCAGTAGTCTATACTATAGTCTAGAGGTTGACATTCATTAGTCAAGAGGTTGACACTCGTTAGTCTATACTATATTCTAAAGGATGACATTCAGTAGTCTATACTATAGTCTAGAGGTTGACATTCATTAGTCTATACGATAGTCTAGAGAGGTTGACATTCAGTAGTCTATAGTACAGTCTAGAGAGGTTGACATTCAGTAGTCTACAGTATAGTCTAGAGAGGATGACATTCAGTAGTCTATAGTATAGTCTAGAGGATGACATTCATTAGTCTATACTATAGTCTAGAGGATGACATTCAGTAGTCTATACTATAGTCTAGAGGATGACATTCAGTAGTCTATAGTATAGTCTAGAGGATGACAGTCATTAGTCTATACTATAGTCTAGAGGATGACATTCAGTAGTCTATAGTATAGTCTAGAGTACGACATTCAGTAGTCTATAGTATAGTCTAGAGGATGACATTCAGTAGTCTATAGTATAGTCTAGAGGATGACATTCAGTAGTCTATACTATAGTCTAGAGGATGACATTCAGTAGTCTATACTATAGTCTAGAGGATGACATTCAGTAGTCTATACTATAGTCTAGAGGATGACATTCAGTAGTCTATACTATAGGCTTATCTTTCCAAAATAATAACCTGTATAAATTGAATTTTAGAAACACTAACCGGGATGTAGGCCTATACGACATACAAAGGAATGTTGAGGCATACAGGCAAATGTCTATTGTTCATAAAAACCCTTAACCCGGGTTTTCTTTTAAACCCTGTCTATATTATACTACACTTCGCTTACCGTTCAATGCAAAGGAGGGTAGCGGCAGCTTCAGGAGCTGCTCGTTTCATCATCTTCCTAGTTTAGGACAAATCCCTCCTTTAACGACGTTATTCCTTAATTCCCAACCTAGAACACTGGCGTCGTTCTGAACCTGTTGCGGTTTGGTTTATAATTGAGAGAGAGAGCAGACTAGCTGCGATGAGCAGATGATTCCCAGACTGCTACAAACCAGGACGGATGACGTCGGTCCGCGTCTCAGTGCAGTGGGGAGGAGAGAGACGGAACCTGGGGGAATGGGCGTGTCCGTCTGGATGCAGATTACGTCCGTTAAACAGGACACAACGCTGTGCTGGTTTAGATACGAGCACAGCGAACACCACGCTCTGACATGTAGGAATTAGCAATCCTGTCAACTTCATTCGTGAAACATTTCTGCAACGTCTGCCTACTGAACGTGGCCCTGTATTGGCGCTGTGAGGTTTTACATTGTACATGTTAGTCATTTAGCAGAGGCTCTCATGCAGAGCAACTTGCAATTAGGGCATTCATAATAAATAAATAAATAAAATATATATATATACACAAAAGTATGTGGACACCCCTTAAAATGAGTGGATTTGGTATTTTCCTGCAACACCCATTGCTGACAGGTGTATAAAAATCAAGCACACAGCCATGCGATCTCCATAGACAAACATTAGCAGTAGAATGACCCGTACTGAAGAGCTCAGTGACTTTCAACGTGGCACCGTCATAGTATGGCACCTTTTCAATACATTTGGGCCCTGCTAGAGCTTCCCCGGTCAACTGTAAATGGCAACGTCTAGGAGCTAACACAGCTCGGCCGCAAAGTGGTAGGGCACACAAGCTCACAGAAGGGGAGTGCTGAAGAATGCTGAAGTGCTTAACGAGTAAAATGAGTCTCTCTTCGGTTACAACACTCACTGGAGTGGTGTAAAGCTCGCCGCCATTGGACTCTGGACAGATGAATCACGCTTCACCATCTGGCAGTCTGACAGATTAAATCTGGATTTGGCGATGCCAGGAGAACACTACCTGCCCGAATGCATTGTGCCAACTGTAAAGTTTGGTGGAGAAGGAATAATGGTCTGAGGCTGTTTTTCCTGGTTTGGGCCCCTTAGTTCCAGTGAAGGGAAATCTTAATGCTATAGCACACACTACCAGGCAAAAGTTTCAGAACACCTACTCATTCATGGGTTTTTCTTTATTCTTACTATTTTCTACATTGTACATCAAAACTATGAAAAACACATATGGACTCATCGTGAACCAAATAAGTGTTAAACAAAACAAAATATATTTGGGATTTTAGAATCTTCAAATAGCCACCTTTTGCCTGGATGACAGCTTCCTGCTGTGTTCCGGTCCAATTGGACCGGCTTCTCGGGCATTGTCTCTCCTGCTGTGTTCCGGTCCAATTGGACCGGCTTCTCGGGCATTGTCTCTCCTGCTGTGTTCCGGTCCAATTGGACCGGCTTCTCGGGCATTGTCTCTCCTGCTGTGTTCCGGTCCAATTGGACCGGTGTCTTCTCGGGCATTGTCTCTCCTGCTGTGTTCCGGTCCAATTGGACCGGCTTCTCGGGCATTGTCTCTCCTGCTGTGTTCGGTCCAATTGGACCGGCTTCTCAGGCATTGTCTCTCCTGCTGTGTTCGGTCCAATTGGACCGGCTTCTCAGGCATTGTCTCTCCTGCTGTGTTCGGTCCAATTGGACCGGCTTCTCAGGCATTGTCTCTCCTGCTGTGTTCCGGTCCAATTGGACCGGCTTCTCAGGCATTGTCTCTCCTGCTGTGTTCCGGTCCAATTGGACCGGCTTCTCAGGCATTGTCTCTCCTGCTGTGTTCCGGTCCAATTGGACCGGCTTCTCAGGCATTGTCTCTCCTGCTGTGTTCCGGTCCAATTGGACCGCTTTACACGTTTTCTCTCTGTAAAATGTAGTTCATTTCATCTGATCGTCATAAGGTTCCATGACTTTGTCCACACAGGGCATCTGATCACACAAAATACATTTGGATGATTTTCATTACATTTTGGGTTTTATTTCCCTTTTGTACACCTGTGTTGTTCCCGGTCAAAAATGACCAGTCATTAGAAATTAATGGGTGAGACTACAATTAGTGTATAAAATTGAGTTCAGGCAAATGCCTATTCATCAGATGGACACACTTCCTCTCCCAGACCCCCGCACGCACGCAAACACACACACACACACCTCACTCCCCTTCTTGGCTTCCATGGCAACCCCCAGGGGAACCTTTCCCCAATAGAATCTTCCCCCCACGGGAACCATACCTGTTGGCATTCTCACAAACAATCGCAACATTGTTTCAATAATATATAGAACTTTTCTCACAGCTCTGGTATATAAAGCTTATTTGAGGCCTTGCTCACAATTCATTCTGTGGCATCACAATGACCAAACGATATACTGTATGAGAGGCTCTTGATCATATCTTTGATCATGACACTGGTGAGGAGGAGAGAGAGTCCTTGTTAAACTTTGACACAAAGTAGTTTGTGATAAATAGCACAATATGTTTCATCTGAATATAAAATAATCCATATATGCTTTTTTTTACTCAAAAACAAGTTGAATGAGCTCAGGTCAGAGGCCTACAGGCCATAAATAGCAAATAGAAGTTCAAAATGTGTAATGTTCAGAAGAATTTAAGTTGATAAAAAGATCTAACACAACATTAGGTGATAATATATGTATTTATAATCAGCTATAATGGGGTGGTCATTTTGGACCGGGAACACCGAATGAATTAACATGAAACGAACACAACAGGAGGGTTAAAAAAGTTATTATTATTATTTTTACAACGAAGTCAAAACAAATGGCGGAGTGTAAACACAGAAAAATGGAGGACCAAACTCCTGTGGAGTCAGGCGCAGGAGAGCGCAAATTTCAAAAAGGGCGTTTTATTAACAAGTCCAAAGAACAGGAAACAGGACTACAACAGTAGCCTCAAAACAACCAGACACCGGCCAGGAAAAATGCACCTGTTCAACAGAACACAAGAAAACACAACCCAAACTAAATGACAGCAAACGTAACAATCACACACAAAACCCAGAGGTTATGGCGAGATAAAATACCCCCCTAATTAACCTAAATTGAACACAGGTGAAACACAAGAAAGACATAACCAAATGAAAAGGATCGGTGGCAGCTAGTAGGCAGGCGACGACAACCGCCGCCCGAAAAGGCAGAGGAGGTACCTTTGTTGGAAGTCGTGACACTCTTCCGTGGTGCCCCAAATACCTAATGAGTTAATTTTTACATGATTAATTTATTTAAATCATGTTTCAATTAAACATAGTTCGTGGAATAAATAACAGTGGAATGAAAAGCCTTTCAGAGTCCTTCACACTGCCTGTCCCCAAAACTCTGTGGTGTCTGTCCAGTCCTAAATCCCCCGGCCATCCTACAATCTAAGCGTGATGCCCTCAATCTCACACAAATTATCAATGAACCTACCAGGTACAATCCCAAATCCGTAAACATGGGCAGCCTAATAGATATCATTCTAACTAACTCGCCCTCCAAATACACCTGTAACGGGTTTCTTCTGGGGAAAGAGAGGAGGACCAAAATGCAGCGTGGTTAGTTTTGTGCATCTTTAATAAAGATGAAAGTACAACAATCTACAAAACAAGAAACGTGAAAAAAACAAAACAGTCCTCTGGTGCCACAAACACAAAGACAGGAACAATCACCCACAAAACCCAACACAAAACAGGCTACCTAAATACGGTTCCCAATCAGAGACAATGACTAACACCTGCCTCTGATTGAGAACCATATCAGGCCAAACATAGAAATAGACAAACCAGACACACAACATAGAATGCCCACCCAGCTCACGTCCTGACCAACACTAAAACAAGGAAAACACACATGAACGATGGTCAGAACGTGACAACACCTTTGCTGTTTCCAATCAAGATCTCAGCGATCACTGCCTCATTGCTGCATCTGTAATGGGTCTGTGACCAAACGACCACCCCTTACCACTGTCAAACACCTCAAATCAAATCAAATGTATTTATATAGCCCTTCGTACATCAGCTGATATCTCAAAGTGCTGTACAGAAACCCAGCCTAAAACCCCAAACAGCAAGCAATGCAGGTGTAGAAGCACGGTGGCTAGGAAAAACTCCCTAGAAAGGCCAAAACCTAGGAAGAAACCTAGAGAGGAACCAGGCTATGTGGGGTGGCCAGTCCTCTTCTGGCTGTGTTGGGACAGCAAGGAGTCATCATGTCAGGTAGTCCTGGGGCATGGTCCTAGGGCTCAGGTCCTCCAAGAGAGAGAAAGAAAGAGAGAATTAGAGAGAGCATATGTGGGGTGGCCAGTCCTCTTCTAGCTGTGCCGGATGGAGATTATAACAGAACATGGCCAAGATGTTCAAATGTTCATTAATGACCAGCATGGTCGAATAATAATAAGGCAGAACAGTTGAAACTGGAGCAGCAGCACGGCCAGGTGGACTGGGGACAGCAAGGAGTCATCATGTCAGGTAGTCCTGGGGCATGGTCCTAGGGCTCAGGTCCTCCAAGAGAGAGAAAGAAAGAGAGAAGGAGAGAATTAGAGAACGCACACTTAGATTCACACAGGACACCGAATAGGACAGGAGAAGTACTCCAGATATAACAAACTGACCCTAGCCCCCCGACACATAAACTACTGCAGCATAAATACTGGAGGCTGAGAGAGGAGGGGTCAGGAGACACTGTGGCCCCAACACCTCTGCGAGCAGGCCTTTCTAATCGACCTGGCCGGGGTATCCTGGAATGACATCGACCTCATCCCGTCAGTAGAGGATGCCTGGTTATTCTTTAAAAATGTAACGGGATTCTTCTGTTGAAGGAGAGGCGGACCAAAACGCAGCGTGGTTACCCCCCCAAGGTGCGGACTCCGGCCGCAAAACCTGAACCTATTGGGGAGGGTCTGGGTGGGCATCTGTCCGTGGTGGCGACTCTGGTGCTGGACGTGGCCCCCACTTCACCATAGTCTTAGTCCCCCCCATTGTCCGCTTCCGTGGCCTCCTAACCACGGCGACCCTTCTAAATGAACCCACTGGACAGAGGGGCAGCTCGGGACAGAGGGGCGACTCGGGACAGACTGGCGACTCGGGACAGACTGGCGACTCGGGACAGACTGGCGACTCGGGACAGACTGGCGACTCTGGCTGCTCCATGCAGACTGGCGACTCTGGCTGCTCCATGCAGACTGGCGACTCTGGCTGCTCCATGCAGACTGGCGACTCTGGCTGCTCCATGCAGACTGGCGACTCTGGCTGCTCCATGCAGACTGGCGACTCTGGCTGCTCCATGCAGACTGGCGACTCTGGCTGCTCCATGCAGACTGGCGACTCTGGCTGCTCCATGCAGACTGGCGACTCTGGCTGCTCCATGCAGACTGGCGACTCTGGCTGCTCCATGCAGACTGGCGACTCTGGCTGCTCCATGCAGACTGGCGACTCTGGCTGCTCCATGCAGACTGGCGACTCTGGCTGCTCCATGCAGACTGGCGACTCTGGCTGCTCCATGCAGACTGGCGACTCTGGCTGCTCCATGCAGACTGGCGACTCTGGCTGCTCCTTGCAGACTGGCGACTCTGGCTGCTCCTTGCAGACTGGCGACTCTGGCAGCTCCTTGCAGACTGGCGACTCTGGCAGCTCCTTGCAGACTGGCGACTCTGGCAGCTCCTTGCAGACTGGCGACTCTGGCAGCTCCTTGCAGACTGGCGACTCTGGCAGCTCCTTGCAGACTGGCAGCTCCTTTCCGCTCTGGCAGCGCTGGACAGGCGGGAGATTCCGGCAGCGCTGAACAGGAGAGAGACTCCGGCAGCGCTGGCGAGGAGGAAGGCTCCGGCAGCGCTGGACAGGCAGGAGACTCCGGCAGCGCTGGAGAGGAGGAAGGCTCCGGCAGCACTGGACAGGCGGGAGCACCTGTAGGGATGAGACAGAGAGACAGCCTGGTGCGGGGGGCTGCCACCGGAGGGCTGGTGCGTGGAGGTGGTACCGGATAGACCGGACCGTGCAGGCGCACTGGAGCTCTTGAGCACCAAGCCTGCCCTACCTTACCTGGTTGAATAAAAATAAGGTGGAAAATTAAATTAAATCTAGAATCAGCTTCCTATATCACAACAAAGCATCCCTCACTCATGCTGCCAAACTTACCCTCGTAAAACTGACCATCCTACCGATCCTTGACTTCGGCGATGTCATCTATAAAATAGCCTCCAACACTCTACTCAACAAATTGGATGCAGTCTATCACAGTGCCATCTGTTTTGTTACCAAAGCCAAATACACTACCCACCACTGCGACCTGTACGCTCTTGGTGGTTGGCCCTCGCTTCATACTCGTCGCCAAACCCACTGGCTCCAGGTCATCTACAAGTCTTTGCTAGGTAAAGCCCTGCCTTATCTCAGCTCACTGGTCACCATAGCAGCACCCACTCATAGCAGGCGCTCCAGCAGGTATATTTCACTGATCATCCCCAAAGACAATTCCTCCTTCGGACGCCTTTCCTTCCAGTTCTCTGCTGCCAATGACTGGAACGAACTGCAAAAATCACTGAAGCTGGAGACTCATATCTCCCTCACTAGCTTTAAGCACCAGCTGTCAGAGCAGCTCACAGATCACTGCACCTGTACATAGCTCATCTGTAAATAGCCCATCTACCTACCTCATCCCCACAATGTATTTATTTATTTATCTTGCTCCTTTGCACCCCAGTATCTCTACTTGCACATTAATCTTCTGCACATCTACCATTCCAGTGTTTTAATTGCTATATTGTAATTACTTCGCCACCATGTCCTATTTATTGCCTTAACTCCCTTATCTTACCTCATTTGCACTCACTGTATATAGACTTTTAGTTTTATCTTTTGTTCTACTGTATTATTGACTGTACGTTTTGTTTATTCCATCTGTAACTCTGTGTTGTTGTATGTGTCGAACTGTCGAATTGCTTTGCTTTATCTTGACCAGGTCGCAGTTGTAATTGAGAACTTGTTCTCAACTAGCCTACCTGGTTAAATAAAGGTGTTCTCAACTAGCCTACCTGGTTAAATAAAGGTGTTCTCAACTAGCCTACCTGGTTAACTAAAGGTGTTCTCAACTAGCCTACCTGGTTAACTAAAGGTGTTCTCAACTAGCCTACCTGGTTAACTAAAGGTGTTCTCAACTAGCCTACCTGGTTAAATAAAGGTGTTCTCAACTGGGCCTACCTGGTTAAATAAAGGTGTTCTCAACTGGGCCTACCTGGTTAAATAAAGGTGTTCTCAACTGGGCCTACCTGGTTAAATAAAGGTGTTCTCAACTAGCCTACCTGGTTAAATAAAGGTGTTCTCAACTAGCCTACCTGGTTAAATAAAGGTGTTCTCAACTAGCCTACCTGGTTAAATAAAGGTGTTCTCAACTAGCCTACCTGGTTAAATAAAGGTGTTCTCAACTGGGCCTACCTGGTTAAATAAAGGTGTTCTCAACTGGGCCTACCTGGTTAAATAAAGGTGTTCTCAACTGGGCCTACCTGGTTAAATAAAGGTGTTCTCAACTGGGCCTACCTGGTTAAATAAACGTGTTCTCAACTAGTCTACCTGGTTAAATAAAGGTGTTCTCAACTAGCCTACCTGGTTAAATAAAGGTGTTCTCAATTGGGCCTACCTGGTTAAATAAAGGTGTTCTCAACTAGCCTACCTGGTTAAATAAAGGTGTTCTCAACTAGCCTACCTGGTTAAATAAAGGTTCTCAACTAGCCTACCTGGTTAAATAAAGGTTCTCAACTAGCCTACCTGGTTAAATAAAGGTGTTCTCAACTAGCCTACCTGGTTAAATAAAGGTGTTCTCAACTGGGCCTACCTGGTTAAATAAAGGTGTTCTCAACTAGCCTACCTGGTTAAATAAAGGTGTTCTCAACTGGGCCTACCTGGTTAAATAAAGGTGTTCTCAACTGGGCCTACCTGGTTAAATTAAGGTGTTCTCAACTGGGCCTACCTGGTTAAATAAACGTGTTCTCAACTAGTCTACCTGGTTAAATAAAGGTGTTCTCAACTAGCCTACCTGGTTAAATAAAGGTGTTCTCAATTGGGCCTACCTGGTTAAATAAAGGTGTTCTCAACTAGCCTACCTGGTTAAATAAAGGTTCTCAACTAGCCTACCTGGTTAAATATAGGTGTTCTCAACTAGCCTACCTGGTTAAATAAAGGTGTTCTCAACTAGCCTACCTGGTTAAATAAAGGTGTTCTCAACTAGCCTACCTGGTTAAATAAAGGTGTTCTCAACTAGCCTACCCTGTTCTCCTGCATTCTAGTTTTACTTTGGTAAGTAAAGTGGATGTTTAAAAATGGATGTGGATGTGAAACAGCTAGCTTAGTTAGCGGTGGTGCGCGCTAAATAGCGTTTCCATCGGTGACGTCACTTGCTCTGTGACCTTGAAGTAGTAGTTCCCCTTGCTCTGCAAGAGACGTGGCTTTTGTGGAGCGATGGGTAACGATGCTTCGTGGGTGACTGTTGTTGATGTGTGCAGAGGGTCACAGGTTCGCGCCCGGGTATGGACGAGGGGACGGTCTAAAGTTAAACTGTTACATCAAGGAAATATTAGCTAGCTAGCGTGTCATGTATGCTCGGACAGCGTGTGTATGCCTAGTCAGGGATACCCATGACCTATTTTCCCCTCAATAGATCAAATGAAGAAATTAGTTTTCCTGCAGGTAAATGAAGATCCTTAGCGGAATGAGAACTGCATTTCTCAACTAGTGGATTTGCAATCATATTTTTTTTTAACCTTTATTTAACTAGGAACACGAAGCGAAGTGAGGCGGCCATCTCTGTCGGCGCCGGAAGTATGTAACTAGGCAAGGCAGTTAAAAACAAATTATTATTTATAATGACGGACTAAGAACAGTGGGTTAACTGCCTTGTTCAGGGGCAGAACGTCAGATTTTTACCTTGTCAGCTCAGGGATTCAATCTTGCAACCTTTTAGTTACTAGTCCAATGCTCTAAACACTAGGCTTACCTGCAGCCCCAATATGCAAACCTTGTGATGTGATTCAACATCAATAAATGTTGTTGACACATTAAACAAAATGGATAACTTTGATTGAGACATTAAAAAAGATTTCCGTTTTATTGGATTGATTCATGGTGCAGAAGACACATTTTACCTTTAAACATGACCAGTAGATGGCAGTATTACACCCTCAGCAGGTCAGTGCAGTGTTGATCTGATATGAGAAGCTGCCACCATTATCTATAGAAGACGGGGTCTAATTATCTATAGAGAAGCTATAGAAGCCACCATCTGATATGACCTGATATGTCTTGACCTCTTTAACTTCCTCCTCTTTCTCAGCCAACTACTTCTTCTTTGTTTATACTTAGGCCCTGTCTTCTATAGATAATTAGACCGTCTTCTATAGATAATTAGACCCCTGTCTTCTATAGATAACTAGACTGTCTTCTATAGATAATTAGACCCCTGTCTTCTATAGATAACTAGACTGTCTTCTAGAGATAATTAGACCCCCCTCTTCTATAGATAATTAGACCGTCTTCTATAGATAATTAGACCCCTGTCTTCTATAGATAACTAGACTGTCTTCTATAGATAATTAGTCCCCTGTCTTCTATAGATAATTAGTCCCCTGTCTTCTATAGATAATTAGTCCCCTGTCTTCTATAGATAATTAGACCCCCCTCTTCTAGAGATAATTAGACCGTCTATACTTTCTCATTTCAGCTTTAAGGTCTTTAGAGAAACCAGCCTCTGGGTTTTTTCTGATTTACAATAATAGTATAATATAAAATATATGTAAAAAATAGTATAACAAAGTTTATGTATAAAATAATAGTGTAATGTAAAATATATGTATATTATATTTTAATAGATCTAAATACATGGTTCAATTTTGTGTGTCATCACAGCCTGGAACAGGCAATAAATCTCTAATTACTACTTCCCTCACAATTAACACTTCGGTGTGTGTTTCCGCTACTCAGTGGGTTAAAGTGTAATCTCCCCACACAGAGCCAGAGGCAGAGCCACTGTCATTCCCACTAATGATTATATTCTAAATCACAGAGAAATTAGTTTGGAGCTTTCTGCATATTTTCATTATTGAGTCCTGAACCGTTTCTGAATGTGAATTAGAAATGAATTGAGTGAAGGGATTGGATTGTCTATGGTAACCCAATAGTTTTTATACACATATTTGTGAGCTTATGGACACTCACACATGCACACAGTCTTGTGCAGCTGAACTTGTATGGACACACAATTCAGTGCCATTCAAAATCCTATTTTCCTTAACCCCTAACCAGTACTCTTACTCTTACACTAACCCTAACCTTACACCAAAAAACCTAGCTCCTAACTCTAAAACTAACCCTCAACCACCTAGAAATTGCATTTGACCTCGTGGGGATGAACAAAATGTCTGTTCAGAAAACCTTTCTCTCTGTACAGCATCCCACCTCTCCTATAACAGTAAATCCCACCTTCCTATAACAGTACAGTATCCCACCTCTCCTGTAACAGCACCATCCCACCTCTCCTATAACAGTACAGTATCCCACCTCTCCTATAACAGTACAGTATCCCACCTCCTATAACAGTACAGTATCCCACCTCTCCTATAACAGTACAGTATCCCACCTCTCCTATAACAGTACAGTATCCCACCTCTCCTATAACAGTACAGTATCCCACCTCTCCTATAACAGTACAGTATCCCACCTCTCCTATAACAGTACAGTATCCCACCTCTCCTATAACAGTACAGTATCCCACCTCTCCTATAACAGTACAGCATCCCACCTCTCCTATAACAGTACAGCATCCCACCTCTCCTATAACAGTACAGCATCCCACCTCTCCTATAACAGTACAGCATCCCACCTCTCCTATAACAGTACAGCATCCCGCCTCTCCCTATAACAGTACAGTATCCATCCCAGTATCCTCTCCTATAACAGTACAGTATCCCACCTCTCCTATAACAGTACAGTATCCCACCTCTCCTATAACAGTACAGTATCCCACCTCTCCTATAACAGTACAGTATCCCACCTCTCCTATAACAGTACAGCATCCACCTCTCCTATAACAGTACAGCATCCCACCTCTCCTATAACAGTACAGCATCCCACCTCTCCTATAACAGTACAGCATCCCACCTCAGTCCCACCTCTCCTATAACAGTACAGCATCCCACCTCCCTATAACAGTACAGCATCCCACCTCTCCTATAACAGTACAGCATCCCACCTCTCCTATAACAGTACAGCATCCCACCTCTCCTATAACAGTACAGCATCCCACCTCTCCTATAACAGTACAGCATCCCACCTCTCCTATAACAGTACAGTATCCCACCTCTCCTATAACAGTACAGTATCCACCTCTCCTATAACAGTACAGTATCCCACCTCTCCTATAACAGTACACCATCCCACCTCTCCTATAACAGTAGTATCCCACCATAACCAGTATCCCACCTCTCCTATAACAGTACAGTATCCCACCTCTCCTATAACAGTACAGTATCCCACCTCTCCTATAACAGTACAGTATCCACCTCTCCTATAACAGTACAGTATCCCACCTATAACAGTACAGTATCCCACCTCTCCTTTAACAGTACAGTATCCCAATAACAGTACAGTATCCCACCTCTCCTATAACAGTACAGTATCCCACCTCTCCTATAACATTACACCATCCCACCTCTCCTATAACAGTACAGTATCCCACCTCTCCTATAACAGTACAGTATCCCACCTCTCCTATAACAGTACAGTATCCCACCTCTCCTATAACAGTACACCATCCCACCTCTCCTATAACAGTACACCATCCCACCTCTCCTATAACAGTACAGTATCCCACCTCTCCTATAACAGTACACCATCCCACCTCTCCTATAACAGTACACCATCCCACCTCTCCTATAACAGTACAGTATCCCACCTCTCCTATAACAGTACAGTATCCCACCTCTCCTATAACAGTACAGTATCCCACCTCTCCTATAACAGTACAGTATCCCACCTCTCCTATAACAGTACAGTATCCCACCTCTCCTATAACAGTACACCATCCCACCTCCTATAACAGTACAGTATCCCACCTCTCCTATAACAGTACAGTATCCCACCTCTCCTATAACAGTACAGTATCCCACCTCTCCTATAACAGTACAGTATCCCACCTCTCCTATAACAGTACAGTATCCCACCTCTCCTATAACAGTACACCATCCCACCTCTCCTATAACAGTACACCATCCCACCTCTCCTATAACAGTACAGTATCCCACCTCTCCTATAACACTACACCATCCCACCTCTCCTATAACAGTACACCATCCCACCTCTCCTATAACAGTACAGTATCCCACCTCTCCTATAACAGTACAGTATCCCACCTCTCCTATAACAGTACAGTATCCCACCTCTCCTATAACAGTACACCATCCCACCTCTCCTATAACAGTACACCATCCCACCTCTCCTATAACAGTACAGTATCCCACCTCTCCTATAACAGTACAGTATCCCACCTCTCCTATAACAGTGTCGCTCATTCAGCCGACAGAAACTTTAAAGCGGTTCCCTCCATTAAGCAGCGAGTCGGAGTCAGATGCCTTCTCTGGTCTTTCCTCCACCTGTTACGGGGTCTGAGACGCCGAAGCCTCCCAGCATTATCTCTGTCAAATTGAAAACCCTTGTCATTGACGACTCCATTACCCGCAGTCTTAGACTTAAAATGAATCATCCAGCGATCATACACTGTTTACCAGGGGGCAGGGCTACCGACGTAAAGGCTAATCTGAAGATGGTGCTGGCTAAGGCTAAAACTGGCGAGTGTAGAGAGTATAGGGATATTGTTATGCACGTCGGCACCAACGATGTTAGGATGAAACGGTCAGAGGTCACCAAGCGCAACATAGCTTCTGCGTGTAAATCAGCTAGAAAGATGTGTCGGCATCGAGTAATTGTCTCTGGACCCCTCCCAGTTAGGGGGAGTGATGCGCTCTACAGCAGAGTCTCACAACTCAATCACTGGTTGAAAACGGTTTTCTGCCTCTCCCAAAAGATAGAATTTGTAGATAATTGGCCCCCTTTCTGGGACTCATCCACAAACAGGACCAAAACTGGCCTGCTGAGGATTGACGGACTCCATCCTAGCTGGAGGGGTGCTCTCTTCTTATCTATGAACATAGACAGGGCTCTAACTCCTCTAGCTCCACAATGAAATAGGGTGCAGGCCAGGCAGCAGGCTGTTAGCCAGTCTGCCAGCTTAGTGGAGTCTGCCACTAGCACAGTCAGTGTAGTCAGCTCAGCTATCACCATTGCGACCCTGTCTGTGCCTCGATCTAGGTTGGGCAAAACTAAACATGGCGGAGTTCTCCTACGCAATCTCACTGGAATAAAGACCTCCATTCTTGTCATTATTGAAAGAGATCATGATACCTCACATCTTAAAATATGGCTACTTAATGTTAGATTCATCACTTCCAAGGCAGTTATAGTCAATGAACTAATCACTGATCATAATCTTGATGTGATTGGCCTGACTGAAACATGGCTTAAGCCTGATGAATTTACTGTGTTAAATGAGGCATCACCTCCTGGTTACACTAGTAACCATATCCCTCGTGCATCCCGCAAAGGTGGAGATGTTGCTAACATTTATGACAGCAATTTTCAATTTACCAACAAACAAAAAATGACTGTTTGTCTTTTGAGTTTCTAGTCATTTAATATCTACTGTTTACAGGCCTCCTGGGCCATATACAGCATCCCTCACAGAGTTCCCTGAATTCCTATCGGACCTTGTAGTCATAGCAGATCATTTTCACATTTTTGGTGACTTTAAAATTCACATGGAAAAGTCCACAGACCCACTCCAAAAGGCTTTCGGAGCCATCATCGACTCAGTGGGTTTTGTCCAACATGTCTCTGGACCTACTCACTGTCACAGTCATACCCTGGACCTACTCACTGTCACAGTCATACTCTGGACCTACTCACTGTCCCAGCCATACTCTGAACCTACTCACTGTCCCAGCCATACTCTGAACCTACTCACTGTCCCAGCCATACTCTGAACCTACTCACTGTCCCAGCCATACTCTGAACCTACTCACTGTCCCAGCCATACTCTGAACCTACTCACTGTCCCAGCCATACTCTGAACCTACTCACTGTCCCAGCCATACTCTGAACCTACTAATTGTCCCAGTGATACTCTGGACCTACTGACTGTCCCAGTCATACTCTGGACCTAGTTTTGTGGAATAAATGTTGTGGATCTTAATATTTTTCCTCATAATCCTGGACTATCGGACCATAATGTTATTACTTTGGCCCAACAAATAATCTGCTCAACCAAGGATCATCAAAAGCCATGTTATAAATTCAACCCAAAGATTCCTAGATGCGCTTCCAGACTCCCACCATGGATGTCGGAGTACAAAACATACATATATATATGTGATAAATGTGTAAGTATGTATAAATGTATGTATAAATGTATAAACGTATAAGTGATAAATGTATGAATTTCTTTGATGAAAAGATCATGATCATTAGAAAGTAAATAACGGACTCCTCTTTAAATCTGCGTATTTCTCCAAAGCTCAGTTGTCCGGAGTCTGCACAACTCTCCCAGGACCTAAGATCAAGAGAGACGCTCAAGTGTTTTAGTACTATATCTCTTGACACAATGATGAAAATAATCATGACCTCTAAACCTTCAAGCTGCATACTGGACCCTATTCCAACTAAACTACTGAAAGAGCTGCTTCCTGTGCTTGGCCCTCCTATGTTGAACATAATAAACGTCTCTCTATCCACCGGATGTGTACCAAACTCACTAAAAGTGGCAGTAATAAAGCCTCTTGAAAAAGACAACCCTTGACCTGGAAAATGTAAAAAAGTATCTCCCATCCCTCTCAAACATTTTAGAGAAAGCTGTTGCACAGCATCTCACTGCCTTCCTGAAGACAAACAATGTATACGAAATGCTTCAGTCTGGTTTTAGACCCCATCATAGCACTGAGACGGCACTTGTGAAGGTGGTAAATGACCTTTTAATGGCGTCAGACCGAGGCTCTGCATCTGTCCTCATGCTCCTAGACCTTAGTGCTGCTTTTGATATCATCGATCACCACATTCTTTTGGAGAGATTGGAAACCCTAATTGGTCTATAGGGACAAGTTCTGGCCTGGTTTAGATCTCATCTGTCAGAAATATATCAGTTTGTCTCTGTGGATGGTTTGTCATCTGACAAATCAATTGTACGTTTCGGCATTCCTCAAGGTTCCGATTTAGGACCGGTATTGTTTTCACTATATTTTCGACCTCTTGGTGATGTAATTCAGAAACACAATGTCAACTTTCACTGCTATGTGGAAGACATGTGTATGTGACAAAATAAAATTTGAATTGAAGCTGGCAGCTTCCCAAAGGCAGGACCATTAAAGGCCCCAGCTCACTCCACTCCCCCTCTTCAACGGCCATCAGCCCAAAAGCAGAGATAAGTATCTCGCTCCACTGAATTGACCAATCTGAGGAGGCTTGGCACTCTGTGACCCCTTGAACACATCTGGTGGAGAGGTCAGGAAAATTCAGTCTCCAAATACTGAGAGGCACGTGCTAAATCACTGCATAGTGAGAGACATGTATACATGCTATGTCATAATACCGCAACCGAATAGGATATGTTGGAAAGGTCAAAGGTTGTAGAAAACCAAAAGGTGCTACGCAGAACATTTGCGCCTCTTCCCCAGAAATCCATTTAAGCGTAGGTAAAATGTCACCACATTAGCCATTTTGGACTGTGTGAATGAGGACATATTTTCCGGGTATATCTAGAAAATATTATCAAAATGTTGTCATGGATTAATTACATAACAACCAAAGATTCAATTACAAGGTGATGATGTTTTTTAACCAATGGCTTATTGGTGTTTTTTTAACCGAAAATATATACACACCACACACACAAACTTATACCCCTTTACTTTTTCAACATTTTGTTACACTACTGTCTTATTCTTACTATCTATCTCCCGATAGATTGGAATCGAACCAGCATCACTACAGACCCTGGCTCATAACTATGAGTCCCATAAGGCGGAGCACAATTGGCCCAGCATCGTTCGGGTTAGGGCTTGGCCGGGGTAGGCCATCATTTTAAATAAGAATTTGTTCTTAACTTGCCTAGTTAAATAAAAGGTTAAATAAGAAAAATTAAATAGTTATAAAAATACCTGATAATGACAAAGCCAAAACAGGTTATTTATTTTTGCTAATTTATTACAAAGAAAAAAATAGAAATATCACATTTACATAAGTATTCAGACACTTTACTCAGATGAAGCACCTTTGGCAGCAATTACAGCCTTGAGTCTTCTTGGGTATTTAATTATTTATTTATTTACCTTAACTAGGCACGTCCCTGCCACCCTGTTGTGGGGCGTCCAGTCCAAGTCTCTCCAGACACTCATCGACTCAGGGAACGATATGTGTCTTATAGACGTTACCCTGGCGTCCGAGCTGGGCATCCCCACTCAACCCCTCTTCATTCCCATGGATGTTAGAGCTCTGGACGGGCGCTCTGTAGGCTGGGTCACCCACCATACCACTCCCATCAACCTACAGGTGTCAAGGAACCTAATTGAGTCTTCGCAGGTTCCTGTGGTATTGGGATTCTCTTGGCTCCAGTGACACAATACCTCGATTGGCACGAGTAGATCAGTCATCGGGGGCTGGAGCCCGTTCTGCCACGCCCATTGCCTGAAATCAGCTCTGCCTGCCCCGGGACGTCTTCCTGGGGTTTTGGAAATTGCCCCGAACCTCCCCGCGGAGTACCAGGACCTCCGGGAGGGTTTCAGTAAGGGAGGGGTTCAGTAAGGGAGGGGTTCAGTAAGGCCCGAGCCACTTCGCTTCCACAACACCGATCGGTACCCAAGGAGGTTAAGCCAGATGCGCTGGAAGGCCACTATAGCCCCGCGGCTACACCCCCGGAAGCCAAGACCTTTCCCCCCTACTCCAAAATTTATAACCCCTCTGCTGTTCGTCCTCTGCTGCCACGTACCCTCCGTATACTTCCTACTTTTCATGTGTCTAGATATAAACCCATGTCTCACAGCCCTTTGTCTTCTGTTTCCAGGCCCACCCCTCTCCCACATCTCATTGACGGCCAACCGGCGTACAGGGTGAGGGTGAGCCAGTACCTGGTTGACTGGGAGGGTTATGGCATGGAGGAGAGGTGCTGGGTCTCCGCCAGGGACATCCTGGACCCAGGCCTCATCTCTGAATTCCAGCGACGACACCCCGCTCAACCAGGTAGGATGACCTGTGGCGTCCCTAGGGGGGGTACTGTCACTCCCTGATCTGTTTCACCTGTCCTTGTGCTTGTCTCCACCCCCCTCCAGGTGTTTCCTATTGTAGTGGAAATTTCCTGTATTTACCAAATCATGAGAGCAAACCACCACACAAGTCAGAGTTATCATAAAGTCCATCTTTAATTATTATGAGCTCCATCACAACCCTGTGACTCTCAGATCAATTCAGTGTCTATAGATGAATTCTCTGAGAGTCCTTACACACTGCAACTGAGATCCTTTATAGCAAAGACACACATTGCCAGACAGCATTGGCTATAAATTATCGTTCAGCTTTGTTTCCTAAACTATGTTCTTATCTCGCTCTTGGTACCACTCAGGACCAAGACAAAACCTCATCCACAAACATATCAAATAAACCCCTCCTGGACAAGATCAGAGAGACAGTGACTGGCACACAGACACTGTGGAGCCAAGAATCATCCATTCACATGGTTTAAAAGATATGTTTACATATGAAGTTCCCCCTCAATCAACCCCTTCACATGGTTTAAAAAGATGTGTTTACATATGAAGACAAGCTGCAAATGGCCTCTCCCATTCTTTCTGAGGCCCAAATGGTAACTGAACCCCCCTGACAGAGAACAGATAACTGCAACCGGCCACCACTATAGTACAACAAGATACATTCTAAATGAGAAGTAACTCACAAGCATATAATTAAAATAAAACATCTTATCTATGTTACCCAACTATTCTGATTCATCCCCAACACCATCTTCCCCACTTATCCCCTGGGTTTTTATACCTGTGTTTGTCTGTCTGGGCCAGTTTGTCTTGTTTGTTAAAGTCAACCAGCAGTTTCTCAGCTCCTGCTTTTCCCCAGTCTCTTTTTTTCCTCGCCCTCCTGGTTTTGACCCTCTGCCTGTCCTGACTGAGCCCTCCTGGTTTTGACCCTCTGCCTGTCCTGACTGAGCCCTCCTGGTTTTGAACCTCTGCCTGTTCTGTCTGAGCCTGCCTGCCGTCCTGTGCCTTTACCTCTACTCTGGAGTATCGACCCCTGCCTGCCTTGACCTGTCGTTTGCCTGCTTCTGTTGTTGCAATAAACATTGTTACTTCATCACAGTCTGCACTTGGGTCTTACCTGAAACCTAATAAATAGTGGAGGCCACTGT
This sequence comes from Oncorhynchus tshawytscha, assembly GCF_018296145.1. Classification (NCBI taxonomy): domain Eukaryota; kingdom Metazoa; phylum Chordata; class Actinopteri; order Salmoniformes; family Salmonidae; genus Oncorhynchus; species Oncorhynchus tshawytscha. The sequence goes on along the minus strand of NW_024607888.1, from coordinate 10,735 downwards.
GTTCTTGGGGACCTTCAATGCTGCAGAAATGTTTTGTTACCCTTCCCCAGATGTGTGCCATGACAAAATGTTGTCTAGCAGCTTTACGGACAATTCTGTCAACCTCATGGCTTGGTTTTTGCTCTGACATTCACTGTCAACTTTGGAACCTTATATAGACTGGTGTGTGTCTTTCCAAATCATGTCCAATCAATTGAAATTACCAGGTGGACTCCAATCAAGTTGTAGAAACATCTCAAGGATGATCAATGGAAACAGGATGCACCTGAGCTGAATTTCGAGTCTCACAACAAAGGGTCTGAATGTTTATGTAAATAAGGTATTTCAGTTTATTTTTACATACATTTGCAAAAACAAATCTAAAAACCAGTTTTCACTTTGTCATTACGGAGTATTTTGTGTAGATTGATGAGGGAGAAAATATAATTTAAACCATTTTAGAAATAAGGCTGTAACGTAACAAATTGTTGAAAAGGGAAGCGGTCTGAATACCTTCCGAATGCGATGTATGTTTTCTCAACAACAGGTTATGGTCAACAATATCAAAGACTGAAATCTAACAGTACAGCTCCCACAATCTTCCTATTATCAATTTCTGCCAACCAATCATCAGTCATTTGTGTCAGTGCAGTACATGTTGAGTGCCCTTCTCTATAAGTATGCTGAGAGTCTGTTGTTCATTTGTTTACAGAGAAATAGCATTGTATTTGGTCAAACACATTTTTTTCCAACAGTTACCTAAGAGCTGGCAGCAAGCTGATAGGTCTGCTGTTAGAACCAGGAAAGGCAGCTTTACCACTCTTGGGTAGCGGAATGACTTTGGCTTCCCACCAGGCCTGAGGACAAAGACTTTCCTTTAGGCTCAGATTAAAGATGTGACAGATAGGAGTGGCTATAGAGTCAGCTATCATCCTCAGTAGCTTTCCATCTAAGTTGTCAAGGCCAGGAGGTTTGTCATTATTGATGGATAACAATAATTTCCCCACCTCTCCCACACTAACTTGACAAAATTCAATCTTGCAATGCTGTTCTTTCATTATTTGTTTTCTTGTACATTAGTACGATGGCTCACTGTTTGTTGTTGGCATTTCCTGCCTAAGTTTGCCCACTTTGCCTATGAAGTAGTAATTAAAATAATTGTCAACATCAAATGTTTTTTTGGTGAATAAGCCACATGATTGGATGAAAGATAGAGTTGAATTTGTCTTTCTGCCCATTTCATCCAAAGTGTTTTTCATCATTCTTTATATCATTGATCTTGGTTTCAAAATACAGTTTTTTCTTCATTTTGTTAAGTTTAGTCACATCATTTCTCAGTTTGCAGTAAGTCAGTCAGATGTGCAGCCAGACTTATTAGCCACTCCTGTTGCCCTCATCTCTTTCAACCATACAGTTTTTCAATTCCTCATCGATCCATGGAGCCTTAACAGTTCTAACAGTCAGTTTCTTAACAGGTGAATGTTTATCAACAATTGGAAGAAGCAATTTCATAAATTCATCAAGTGCAGCGTCTGGATGCTTCTTATTATTCACATCAGACCCCAAAATATTTTTAGCATCATCCACATAAGAGTCACAGCTAAATATTTCATACACTATTTTAGGCCCAGCTATTTAACTACCATAGAGTGTCATTAACTAAGGTAGGCTATTATTTAATTAACTACCATTGGGTGTCATTAACTAAGGTAGGCTATTATTTAACTGCCATAGAGTGTCATTAACTAAGGTAGGCTATGATTTAACTACCATAGAGTGTCATTAACTAAGGTAGGCTATTATTTAACTACCATAGAGTGTCATTAACTAAGGTAGGCTATTATTTAATTAACTACCATTGGGTGTCATTAAGTAAGGTAGGCTATTATTTAACTACCATTGGGTGTCATTAACTAAGGTAGGCTATTATTTAACTACCATAGAGTGTCATTAACTAAGGTAGGCTATGATTTAACTACCATAGAGTGTCATTAACTAAGGTAGGCTATTATTTAATTAACTACCATAGGGTGTCATTAACTAAGGTAGGCTATGATTAAACTACCATAGAGTGTCATTAACTAAGGTTGCCTACGATTTAACTACCATAGAGTGTCATTAACTAAGGTAGGCTATTATTAAACTACCATAGAGTGTCATTAACTAAGGTAGGCTATTATTTAACTACCATAGAGTGTCATTAACTAAGGTAGGCTATTATTTAATTAACTACCATTGGGTGTCATTAACTAAGGTAGGCTATTATTTAACTACCATTGGGTGTCATTAACTAAGGTAGGCTATTATTTAACTACCATAGAGTGTCATTAACTAAGGTAGGCTATGATTTAACTACCATAGAGTGTCATTAACTAAGGTAGGCTATTATTTAATTAACTACCATTGGGTGTCATTAACTAAGGTAGGCTATTATTTAATTAACTACCATAGGGTGTCATTAACTAAGGTAGGCTATGATTAAACTACCATAGAGTGTCATTAACTAAGGTTGCCTAATTTAACTACCATAGAGTGTCATTAACTAAGGTAGGCTATTATTTAACTACCATAGAGTGTCATTAACTAAGGTAGGCTATTATTTAACTACCATAGAGTGTCATTAACTAAGGTAGGCTATGATTTAACTACCATAGAGTGTCATTAACTAAGGTAGGCTATTATTAAACTACCATAGAGTGTCATTAACTAAGGTAGGCTATTATTTAACTACCATAGGGTGTCATTAACTAAGGTAGGCTATGATTTAACTACCATAGAGTGTCATTAACTAAGGTAGGCTATTATTTAACTACCATAGAGTGTCATTAACTAAGGTAGGCTATTATTTAATTAACTACCATTGGGTGTCATTAAGTAAGGTAGGCTATTATTTAACTACCATTGGGTGTCATTAACTAAGGTAGGCTATTATTTAACTACCATAGAGTGTCATTAACTAAGGTAGGCTATGATTTAACTACCATAGAGTGTCATTAACTAAGGTAGGCTATTATTTAATTAACTACCATAGGGTGTCATTAACTAAGGTAGGCTATGATTAAACTACCATAGAGTGTCATTAACTAAGGTTGCCTACGATTTAACTACCATAGAGTGTCATTAACTAAGGTAGGCTATTATTAAACTACCATAGAGTGTCATTAACTAAGGTAGGCTATTATTTAACTACCATAGAGTGTCATTAACTAAGGTAGGCTATGATTTAACTACCATAGAGTGTCATTAACTAAGGTAGGCTATTATTAAACTACCATAGAGTGTCATTAACTAAGGTAGGCTATTATTTAACTACCATAGGGTGTCATTAACTAAGGTAGGCTATGATTTAACTACCATAGAGTGTCATTAACTAAGGTAGGCTATTATTTAACTACCATAGAGTGTCATTAACTAAGGTAGGCTATTATTTAACTACCATAGAGTGTCATTAACTAAGGTAGGCTATTATTTAACTACCATAGAGTGTCATTAACTAAGGTAGGCTATTATTTAACTACCATAGAGTGTCATTAACTAAGGTAGGCTATTATTTAACTACCATAGGGTGTCATTAACTAAGGTAGGCTATGATTTAACTACCATAGAGTGTCATTAACTAAGGTAGGCTATGATTTAACTACCATAGAGTGTCATTAACTAAGGTAGGCTATTATTTAACTACCATAGAGTGTCATTAACTAAGGTAGGCTATTATTTAATTAACTACCATTGGGTGTCATTAACTAAGGTAGGCTATTATTTAACTACCATTGGGTGTCATTAACTAAGGTAGGCTATTATTTAACTACCATAGAGTGTCATTAACTAAGGTAGGCTATGATTTAACTACCATAGAGTGTCATTAACTAAGGTAGGCTATTATTTAATTAACTACCATTGGGTGTCATTAACTAAGGTAGGCTATTATTTAATTAACTACCATAGGGTGTCATTAACTAAGGTAGGCTATGATTAAACTACCATAGAGTGTCATTAACTAAGGTTGCCTACGATTTAACTACCATAGAGTGTCATTAACTAAGGTAGGCTATTATTAAACTACCATAGAGTGTCATTAACTAAGGTAGGCTATTATTTAACTACCATAGAGTGTCATTAACTAAGGTAGGCTATGATTTAACTACCATAGAGTGTCATTAACTAAGGTAGGCTATTATTAAACTACCATAGAGTGTCATTAACTAAGGTAGGCTATTATTTAACTACCATAGGGTGTCATTAACTAAGGTAGGCTATGATTTAACTACCATAGAGTGTCATTAACTAAGGTAGGCTATTATTTAACTACCATAGAGTGTCATTAACTAAGGTAGGCTATTATTTAACTACCATAGAGTGTCATTAACTAAGGTAGGCTATTATTTAACTACCATAGAGTGTCATTAACTAAGGTAGGCTATTATTTAACTACCATAGAGTGTCATTAACTAAGGTAGGCTATTATTTAACTACCATAGAGTGTCATTAACTAAGGTAGGCTATTATTTAACTACCATAGGGTGTCATTAACTAAGGTAGGCTATGATTTAACTACCATAGAGTGTCATTAACTAAGGTAGGCTATGATTTAACTACCATAGAGTGTCATTAACTAAGGTAGGCTATTATTTAACTACCATAGAGTGTCATTAACTAAGGTAGGCTATTATTTAATTAACTACCATTGGGTGTCATTAACTAAGGTAGGCTATTATTTAACTACCATTGGGTGTCATTAACTAAGGTAGGCTATTATTTAACTACCATAGAGTGTCATTAACTAAGGTAGGCTATGATTTAACTACCATAGAGTGTCATTAACTAAGGTAGGCTATTATTTAATTAACTACCATTGGGTGTCATTAACTAAGGTAGGCTATTATTTAATTAACTACCATAGGGTGTCATTAACTAAGGTAGGCTATGATTAAACTACCATAGAGTGTCATTAACTAAGGTTGCCTACGATTTAACTACCATAGAGTGTCATTAACTAAGGTAGGCTATTATTAAACTACCATAGAGTGTCATTAACTAAGGTAGGCTATTATTTAACTACCATAGAGTGTCATTAACTAAGGTAGGCTATGATTTAACTACCATAGAGTGTCATTAACTAAGGTAGGCTATTATTAAACTACCATAGAGTGTCATTAACTAAGGTAGGCTATTATTTAACTACCATAGGGTGTCATTAACTAAGGTAGGCTATGATTTAACTACCATAGAGTGTCATTAACTAAGGTAGGCTATTATTTAACTACCATAGAGTGTCATTAACTAAGGTAGGCTATTATTTAACTACCATAGAGTGTCATTAACTAAGGTAGGCTATTATTTAACTACCATAGAGTGTCATTAACTAAGGTAGGCTATTATTTAACTACCATAGAGTGTCATTAACTAAGGTAGGCTATTATTTAACTACCATAGAGTGTCATTAACTAAGGTAGGCTATTATTTAACTACCATAGGGTGTCATTAACTAAGGTAGGCTATGATTTAACTACCATAGAGTGTCATTAACCAAGGTAGGCTATGATTTAACTACCATAGAGTGTCATTAACTAAGGTAGGCTATTATTTAACTACCATAGAGTGTCATTAACTAAGGTAGGCTATTATTTAATTAACTACCATTGGGTGTCATTAACTAAGGTAGGCTATTATTTAATTAACTACCATAGGGTGTCATTAACTAAGGTAGGCTATGATTTAACTACCATAGAGTGTCATTAACTAAGGTAGGCTATGATTTAACTACCATAGAGTGTCATTAACTAAGGTAGGCTATTATTTAATTAACTACCATAGGGTGTCATTAACTAAGGTAGGCTATTATTTAATTAACTACCATAGGGTGTCATTAACTAAGGTAGGCTATGATTAAACTACCATAGAGTGTCATTAACTAAGGTTGCCTACGATTTAACTACCATAGAGTGTCATTAACTAAGGTAGGCTATTATTAAACTACCATAGAGTGTCATTAACTAAGGTAGGCTATTATTTAATTAACTACCATAGGGTGTCATTAACTAAGGTAGGCTATGATTAAACTACCATAGAGTGTCATTAACTAAGGTTGCCTACGATTTAACTACCATAGAGTGTCATTAACTAAGGTAGGCTATTATTAAACTACCATAGAGTGTCATTAACTAAGGTAGGCTATTATTTAATTAACTACCATAGGGTGTCATTAACTAAGGTAGGCTATTATTTAATTAACTACCATAGAGTGTCATTAACTTAGGTAGGCTATTATTTAACTGCCATAGAGTGTCATTAACTAAGGTAGGCTATTATTTAACTACCATAGAGTGTCATTAACTAAGGTAGGCTATTATTTAATTAACTACCATAGGGTGTCATTAACCAAGGTAGGCTATGATTTAATTAACTACCATAGGGTGTCATTAACTAAGGTAGGCTATGATTTAACTACCATAGAGTGTCATTAACTAAGGTAGGCTATTATTTAATTAACTACCATAGAGTGTCATTAACCAAGGTAGGCTATGATTTAACTACCATAGAGTGTCATTAACTAAGGTAGGCTATTATTTAACTACCATAGAGTGTCATTAACTAAGGTAGGCTATTATTTAATTAACTACCATTGGGTGTCATTAACTAAGGTAGGCTATTATTTAATTAACTACCATAGGGTGTCATTAACTAAGGTAGGCTACGATTTAACTACCATAGAGTGTCATTAACTAAGGTAGGCTATGATTTAACTACCATAGAGTGTCATTAACTAAGGTAGGCTATTATTTAACTACCATAGAGTGTCATTAACTAAGGTAGGCTATGATTTAACTACCATAGAGTGTCATTAACTAAGGTAGGCTATGATTTAACTACCAAAGGGTGTCATTAACTAAGGTAGGCTGTTATTTAATTATCTACCATAGGGTGTCATTAACTAAGGTAGGCTATGATTTAACTACCATAGGGTGTCATTAACTAAGGTAGGCTATTATTTAATTAACTACCATAGGGTGTCATTAACTAAGGTAGGGTATTATTTAATTAACTACCATAGAGTGTCATTAACTAAGGTAGGCTATGATTTAACTACCATAGAGTGTCATTAACTAAGGTAGGCTATGATTTAACTACCATAGAGTGTCATTAACTAAGGTAGGCTATTATTTAATTAACTACCATAGGGTGTCATTAACTAAGGTAGGCTATGATTTAACTACCATAGAGTGTCATTAACTAAGGTAGGCTATGATTTAACTACCATAGAGTGTCATTAACTAAGGTAGGCTATTATTTAATTAACTACCATAGGGTGTCATTAACTAAGGTAGGCTATTATTTAATTAACTACCATAGGGTGTCATTAACTAAGGTAGGCTATTATTTAACTGCCATAGAGTGTCATTAACTAAGGTAGGCTATTATTTAACTACCATATAGTGTCATTAACTAAGGTAGGCTATGATTTAATTAACTACCATAGAGTGTCATTAACTAAGGTAGGCTATTATTTAACTGCCATAGAGTGTCATTAACTAAGGTAGGCTATTATTTAACTACCATAGAGTGTCATTAACTAAGGTAGGCTATTATTTAACTACCATAGAGTGTCATTAACTAAGGTAGGCTATTATTTAACTACCATAGAGTGTCATTAACTAAGGTAGGCTATTATTTAACTACCATAGGGTGTCATTAACTAAGGTAGGCTATGATTTAACTACCATAGAGTGTCATTAACTAAGGTAGGCTATGATTTAACTACCATAGAGTGTCATTAACTAAGGTAGGCTATTATTTAACTACCATAGAGTGTCATTAACTAAGGTAGGCTATTATTTAATTAACTACCATTGGGTGTCATTAACTAAGGTAGGCTATTATTTAACTACCATTGGGTGTCATTAACTAAGGTAGGCTATTATTTAACTACCATAGAGTGTCATTAACTAAGGTAGGCTATGATTTAACTACCATAGAGTGTCATTAACTAAGGTAGGCTATTATTTAATTAACTACCATTGGGTGTCATTAACTAAGGTAGGCTATTATTTAATTAACTACCATAGGGTGTCATTAACTAAGGTAGGCTATGATTAAACTACCATAGAGTGTCATTAACTAAGGTTGCCTACGATTTAACTACCATAGAGTGTCATTAACTAAGGTAGGCTATTATTAAACTACCATAGAGTGTCATTAACTAAGGTAGGCTATTATTTAACTACCATAGAGTGTCATTAACTAAGGTAGGCTATGATTTAACTACCATAGAGTGTCATTAACTAAGGTAGGCTATTATTAAACTACCATAGAGTGTCATTAACTAAGGTAGGCTATTATTTAACTACCATAGGGTGTCATTAACTAAGGTAGGCTATGATTTAACTACCATAGAGTGTCATTAACTAAGGTAGGCTATTATTTAACTACCATAGAGTGTCATTAACTAAGGTAGGCTATTATTTAACTACCATAGAGTGTCATTAACTAAGGTAGGCTATTATTTAACTACCATAGAGTGTCATTAACTAAGGTAGGCTATTATTTAACTACCATAGAGTGTCATTAACTAAGGTAGGCTATTATTTAACTACCATAGAGTGTCATTAACTAAGGTAGGCTATTATTTAACTACCATAGGGTGTCATTAACTAAGGTAGGCTATGATTTAACTACCATAGAGTGTCATTAACTAAGGTAGGCTATGATTTAACTACCATAGAGTGTCATTAACTAAGGTAGGCTATTATTTAACTACCATAGAGTGTCATTAACTAAGGTAGGCTATTATTTAATTAACTACCATTGGGTGTCATTAACTAAGGTAGGCTATTATTTAACTACCATTGGGTGTCATTAACTAAGGTAGGCTATTATTTAACTACCATAGAGTGTCATTAACTAAGGTAGGCTATGATTTAACTACCATAGAGTGTCATTAACTAAGGTAGGCTATTATTTAATTAACTACCATTGGGTGTCATTAACTAAGGTAGGCTATTATTTAATTAACTACCATAGGGTGTCATTAACTAAGGTAGGCTATGATTAAACTACCATAGAGTGTCATTAACTAAGGTTGCCTACGATTTAACTACCATAGAGTGTCATTAACTAAGGTAGGCTATTATTAAACTACCATAGAGTGTCATTAACTAAGGTAGGCTATTATTTAATTAACTACCATAGGGTGTCATTAACTAAGGTAGGCTATTATTTAATTAACTACCATAGAGTGTCATTAACTTAGGTAGGCTATTATTGAACTACCATAGAGTGTCATTAACTAAGGTAGGCTATTATTTAATTAACTACCATAGGGTGTCATTAACTAAGGTAGGCTATTATTTAATTAACTACCATAGGGTGTCATTAACCAAGGTAGGCTATGATTTAATTAACTACCATAGGGTGTCATTAACTAAGGTAGGCTATGATTTAACTACCATAGAGTGTCATTAACTAAGGTAGGCTATTATTTAATTAACTACCATAGAGTGTCATTAACCAAGGTAGGCTATGATTTAACTACCATAGAGTGTCATTAACTAAGGTAGGCTATGATTTAACTACCAAAGGGTGTCATTAACTAAGGTAGGCTATTATTTAATTAACTACCATAGGGTGTCATTAACCAAGGTAGGCTATTATTTAATTAACTACCATAGGGTGTCATTAACTAAGGTAGGCTACGATTTAACTACCATAGAGTGTCATTAACTAAGGTAGGCTATGATTTAACTACCATAGAGTGTCATTAACTAAGGTAGGCTATTATTTAACTACCATAGAGTGTCATTAACTAAGGTAGGCTATGATTTAACTACCATAGAGTGTCATTAACTAAGGTAGGCTATGATTTAACTACCAAAGGGTGTCATTAACTAAGGTAGGCTGTTATTTAATTATCTACCATAGGGTGTCATTAACTAAGGTAGGCTATGATTTAACTACCATAGGGTGTCATTAACTAAGGTAGGCTATTATTTAATTAACTACCATAGGGTGTCATTAACTAAGGTAGGGTATTATTTAATTAACTACCATAGAGTGTCATTAACTAAGGTAGGCTATGATTTAACTACCATAGAGTGTCATTAACTAAGGTAGGCTATGATTTAACTACCATAGAGTGTCATTAACTAAGGTAGGCTATTATTTAATTAACTACCATAGGGTGTCATTAACTAAGGTAGGCTATGATTTAACTACCATAGAGTGTCATTAACTAAGGTAGGCTTTGATTTAACTACCATAGAGTGTCATTAACTAAGGTAGGCTATGATTTAACTACCATAGAGTGTCATTAACTAAGGTAGGCTATTATTTAATTAACTACCATTGGGTGTCATTAACTAAGGTAGGCTATTATTTAACTGCCATAGAGTGTCATTAACTAAGGTAGGCTATTATTTAACTACCATAGAGTGTCATTAACTAAGGTAGGCTATTATTTAATTAACTACCATAGGGTGTCATTAACTAAGGTAGGCTATGATTTAATTAACTACCATAGGGTGTCATTAACTAAGGTAGGCTATTATTTAATTAACTACCATAGGGTGTCATTAACTAAGGTAGGCTATTATTTAATTACCTACCATAGGGTGTCATTAACTAACGTAGGCTATTATTTAACTGCCATAGAGTGTCATTAACTAAGGTAGGCTATTATTTAACTACCATAAAGTGTCATTAACTAAGGTAGGCTATGATTTAACTACCATAGAGTGTCATCAACTAAGGTAGGCTATGATTT
>NW_024607887.1:0-40669 GCF_018296145.1 Oncorhynchus tshawytscha | reverse complement strand
AGCTACATCATGGGTAGAGTGAGGCTGCAGTAGCCTAACGGGCGTGCTGTTTAGCCAGTGTTGAGTTAAAAGAATGTGTTTAATGTCAGGACATGCAAGCACAGCACACACACGCACAATGTTTTTTTGTTGTATTTGATTAAAGAGAGATTGTACATAAGTGTTAAATAACAACATGGTCTATCTCCACGTTTTTAAAAATAAATTAGTGACATTACAGTAAACTTTGATAACCGCTATGTCAAAGAATTTAACATATAAATTGCTTGTAAAAATGTCTGGTAAACCTATTTTCAGATGTATGCTACTAGTAGATCTCTAATCTATTGTCATTAACATGGCAAGACTAACATGCACATATTATGCCAGCTACGACATTGGAAAAACACTAGTTTACTGTATAATACAATGAATATGGAGTTATTTTAATTCATTTTTAATTTGGTGCTGTGTTATACACTATATACACTTTATTTAGTTGTATGTGTGGTTTACATCAGTATGAAAAATTATAATAAAATAAGAATTATACCGTTATAATCTAAGCGTCTTTTTTTATCAGTGTAATTTAGATCGTGAAATTGTATTTATGAATCCATTTATTTCTCTTCAAACTATTGCACACACAAAGCTCTTGTGTTATATTCTAGAATAAAATAATGAATCTCAAAATGGGTTCATAATGAATATGATCTCAGTTCGGTTGTCATCTGAGACATTCTTATTAATGATAGGATGACAAACTGTATCTTGGAAAGTCTACACATTATAGTTATCAGATTCACATGGAATTGTTGTGCAATTTAAATGTTGAAATATGAAACTATTTTTGAAAATATTAAATGTAATTTTAGCTTCCAAATGAGAGAATTGGGTTTTCATAAGGTTAAAGCCCTGCCCACTCAGTGGCCCGCCCATGTGAAGAGACATTGGTTGTAAACTATAAAACATGCCCTCTCTGCTACCACTATATAATGTAACTTCCTGATGTCAAAAGGGTTCAGATCACCTAAAGACCTGAGTTGAACAGCAAGAACCTAACGCAATTGGCATCGAGTTCAATTTCATGGTATCCAATTGGTAGTAGTTAGTCTTGTCTCATCGCTGCAACTCCCGTACAGACTCGGGAGAGGCAAAGGTCGAACGCCATGCGTCCTCCGAAACGCAACCCAACCTAGCCGCACTGCTTCTTTGACACAACGCACATCCAACCCGCAATGTGTCGGAGGAAACACCGTACACCCGGTGACCTGATCAGCGTGCACTGCAACCCAACCCGATACAGGAGTCGCTAGTACATGATGAGACAAGGATATCCCTGCCGGCCTAACCCAGACGACGCTGGGCCAATTGTGCGCCGCCCCATGGGCCTCCTGGTCGCGGCCAGCTGCAACAGAGCCTGGGCTCGAACCTAGAATCTCTGGTGGCACACCTTAGACCACTGCGCCACCCGGGAGGCTCAATTTTGACAATACCAGCCAGAATATAGCATGAGCTTATAGCATGGCAGCTTGGTATGAACTTTGAACTCTTATTCTCTCCAGAAGTGATACCTCCAAGCTGCTGTAAACGTGGGCTAGGAAAGGACGGACAAAGAATCTGAAATAACAAACACCACCACCAGAGACATCCTTCAGTGGACAAGGAAGATCTCTGTTGGGCAACACGGCCAGGATCTACGACCAACCTACCGAAGCGCAGCTCAGAGTAAACATTTATTGCATTCTCCTTTTTCAAATGGGCGGTAATTTAGAATGCATAAGATACTGTATTTACGATAGTATAGCTTCTCCCTTTGTTCCTCAGTCTTCCCGCTCGTTCACACAAATTGAACATAAAAAACCTGGCAATCCCTTGACGGATTTGTAACCTATCATAGTATGACATGTTCTTTTGATTTTAAATAGTTTAAACGTGCTATTACCTACCTGTAGTAATAAATAGAAACGGACACAAAAAGCATCGTCTTCACAGCACATATTCTGAACAATGGTACGCGGCCATAGAGATAGATAGAGGACTCATCTTTGTATCTGTGTCATTATAGTGTCTGTGACAGTATGCGCAGCGGCATTGAGGGGATTTGATTAATCTTACCTGGGCTCCCGGATAGGCGTGTTTTGCACAGGGTGAAAGTTGATGGCATTCGTTTTATTTTTGGCCAGGTGCCACATTCAAAGCCCACAGCTCAGTCGGCTCCAAACAAAACACTTGGAGTCATGAGTAGGATTCAGCTTTTTCACATGAAAAGGTTATTGATTTGGATTTGTTTTAAATTAAAAAAGCTTTATCTTTATCTTTTTTTAAAGATGTTGTCTTTGTCTCAGCTCACACTTCCCTTAAAACCTCGCAAGGATCATACTATCCGCCCCCCCCCTCCTAAAATGACATACCCAAATCTAACTGCCTTTAGCTCAGGACCTGAATCAAGGATATACATATTATTGATACCATTTGAAAGAAAACCCTTTGAAGGTTTTGGAAATGCTAAATTAATGTAGGAGAATAACACATTAGATCTGGTAAAAGATAATACAAACAAAAAACATGCTTTTTCTATTCATTTTTTGTTCCATTATCTTTGAAATGCAAGAGAAAGGCCAGTGATGGATTCTACGTGGAATTTAGATTGACCACCAGATGGTAGCAGTGTGTTTGCAAAGTTTCAGACGGATCCAGTGAAGAATTACATTACTACACAATATTTTGTATCAAGTCTGCCAGGAGTTTCGCCCAAATGTGCCGGATTGGTCAATTGATACATTTTCAAGTACATAACTATAGAAAACATACAAAAAATGCTATGGCAATAAAGAAATGTTAATTTTACACACTCCCAGGAATGTCAGACGATGGATAATTAGCATCCCTACAGAAAATACACTAACCTTCACACATCTAGATGGCTGGGTGGGGTGGGTGTGGGGCCAGAGACGTCAGGGGTTCAGTTCCTACATTTTAATATAAAAATGATTTGATCAAACAAAACTATGCTACATTTTATTTCTGAGGCCCTCAGGACGACGAATCAGAGCGAGATTCTGAATGTAAGTACATTATTTACCTTCAGAGAGGAATTTATTAAACAAGTTGCCGTGATAATTATTTGTTGTTATGCACTCTCCTCAAACAATAGCATGGTATTTTTTCACTGTAATAGCCACTGAAAATTGGACACTGTTGGACACAAGAATTTAAGCTGTCCCGGAAAGTTGGCTGTTGTATACAGTCATTCTAGTCACATTAGGACACGTTAGCAACAACCGTCCCAGTTTAGGGACAGCATTCCCATAGAGGTTATCTTCTTATGGCTGCAGGGGCAGTATTGAGTAGCTTGGATGAAAGGTGCCCAGAGTAAACGGCCTGCTCCTCAGTCTCAGTTGCTAATATATGCATATTATTATTAGTATTGGATAGAAAACACTCTGAAGTTTCTAAAACTGTTTGAATGATGTCTGTGATTATAACAGAACTCATATGGCAGGCAAAAACCTGAGAAGAAATCCAAACAGGAAGTGAGAAATCTGAGGTTGGGGGATTTTAAACCCAGGCCCTATTGAATTCACAGTGAGATATGGATGAGGTTGCACTTCCTAGGGCTTCCACTAGATGTCAACCGTATTTAGAAAGTTGAATAAGGCTTCTACTGTGGTGTGGGACTGATTAAGAGGGGAATGAGTCAGGTTACTGGCAGAGAGCCATTTCCTGGTCATGTGCATTTCACATGATATCCACCTGTGTTCCATTAGTCCTCTAGACAGAAAGGAATTCTCCGGTTGGTACTTTATTGAAGATTTATGATAAAAACATCCTATTGATTGATTATATACTTAATTTGAAATGTTTCTTCGACCTGTAATAGAACTTTTGGAAGTTTTTGTAATCCTCGAACTGAAGGAGCGTTTGGATATGTATACCAAACGAGCTAACAAAAGGATCTATTTGGACGTAAATAACGGACATTATTGAACAAATCAATCAATAAAATAATTTATTGTGGAACTAGGATTCCTGGGAGTGCATTCTGATGAAGATCTTCAAAGGGAATATTTATCATGTAATTTATGGTTTCTGTTGACTCCAACATGGTGGCTAATTTGGTTATTTTTGAGTGCCATCTCAGATTATTGCATGGTTTGCTTTCTCCATAAAGTTTTTTTGAAATCTGACACATCGGTTGCATTAAGGAGAGGTATATCTATAATTCCATGTGTATAACTTGTATTATCATCTACATTTATGATGAGTATTTCTGTTGAATCTATGTGGCTATGCAAAATCACTGGATGTTTTTGGAGCTAGTGAACGTAACGCGCCAATGTAAACTCAGGTTTTTTGATATAAATATGAACTTTATCAAACAAAACATACATGTATTGTGTAACATGAAATCCTATGAGTGTCATCTGATGAAGATCATCAAAGGTTAGTGATTCATTTTATCTGCTTTTTATATTTCTGCTTTTTGTGACTGCTATCTTTGGCTGGAAAAATGGCTGTGCTTATTCTGTGGCTTGGTGGTGACCTAACATAATCGTTTGTGGTGCTTTCGCTGTAAAGCCTATTTGAAAATCGGACACTGTGGTGGGATTAACAACAAGATTACCTTTAAAACGGTATAAAATACATGTATGTTTGAGGAATTTTAATTACGAGATTTGTTGTTTTGAATTTGGCGCCCTGCACTTTCACTGGCTGTTATCATATCGATCCGGTTAACGGGATTGCAGCCATAAGAAGTACCAACGCATATTTTTAACTGGTTGGATTACTGAAATATGGTCCCTTTCCCCCCACCTTTTGATGTTCCCCGACTCTCTACGTTTAACAAAGGCTTTTCAAGAGTCCTTCGGTAGAGTCAAGAGAGAAAGGTATTTATGGGGGGGGGGGGTCATAAATCTTACCCACAGGCCAACGTCATGACAGTCCTCTCATGTTGGGTTCAATCTTGCGATTAACCTGCACGTTGCAAACCAAAATAAAAATGACCGTGGGTTGTCCTGGCTGTGGTCTCCCTCTGGTGGTCGACCCGGGTAGGGTTTCTGCGAATGAAGAAGTCCGCTCCATGGCTGGGCAGCGGATGTCCGGATTGGGATCGCCGTTCCGGACCGGACGTCTGGTCGTCCAGACTGGAAGATCTGGGCAGTAACTTAGGCAGGTGTTAACAACGCACACACACACACACACACACACACACAAAATATGTCATTACATTTCCTCCCAAACGAGCGGCGTTGTGGCACTAACTGATGGTTGTATGGGGGAGTTGTTTATGGCTCTATCACTTTCCAAGTGCCGAAGAAAATGAAACAAAATGAATGAAAGCATAAACAAAACAAAATATAGGTATGCCACCTTAATCATCTAATTGGACTGTATTCTATATACGTCCATGGTCTTGGCAAAATGACCCTATCATGGCATTGTCTAATGTTATATCTAGGGCTTTCCTACTTGGTGTGTTACTTAGGCACTATCCTAAGTTGATAACTATATGATAAGTCTACAGCTGTAAGGCATTAGTTTTGGGCAGTCTACAGGGATGACCTATGGACTTCTGGGAAGAAAACTGGTGAGTGCTGTAGCTGTTGTCGTGTCTTTACTATCATTAAATGAAGACTTTTAGTTTTTATCAAAGATTCTCTGATTAATCATGTAGCTGTAATTAACTAGGAAGTCGGGGCACCTAGGAAAATATTCAGATTACAAAGTTATAATTTTCCTAATATAACTTTCAGATATTTTATATCTGATCAATTAGTCTTCGAATTAATGAATTATTTACTTTACCTCACATTAGTCTCATTCCAAACATCGTAAATGGTTGGTTTCTGCACAAACCCAGTCTTCACTATGAGTCATCAAGACATCAATTGTCTTAAATCATTTATTTACTAACTAAGTAATTCAGAGAAATGCATAAACAAACAGTTGATAGTTACAAGGAAATTAAACAGAGTTTCCCTAGTGGGATAAACCATTATCGCGGCTTGGGGTACAAAAGGGAAGTGGGTTCGACTGAGATAAGACAACACACAGTTGATAATTATAACAATTGAAATGCTAATCCTTTGCACATGAACGCTCACTAATTCGGGAACAATTGCAATCAATATACATATTTACACTCAGTGTGTTGTTGGGATCTCTGTTGAAAAGTTTGTTTATGTTGGAGAGTCTGTCCGCCCTCTCTGTCGTGGTTAGAATGGATAGTTCAGAGTGACATTCATGTAGTTATGGATAGATGTTTCGGTGGTTGTCGGTCTTCGCGTTCAATGATACTGAATTCCTAGCTGCAGACTAGTAATTAATATCAGACTTGTTCTTATTCTGTCGGTATCGATAGTCTAAGAGTTTAACCACGTGGTATGGTTAAAAGATTCAGCCATCTACTCAAACCTTGGCCCTCTTATCGAGGTAAGCTGGTCTGCAACCTTTGTCCTCTCATAATTGAGGGAAACATGGTCTGTTGAGAAATTCTCAAAGTGGGGGTTTTATTCGGGGGAGCAGAAAAAGGCTGTCTCATGACTCCAGGTCAAAACTGTGCTCAGATAAATCCTCTGATTTAGTTAAACTCCAAAGGGAATTGGAGTTTCCTTCATTAAACAGTCCAAAATCACATTACACAATTTTACAAACAGTATCATCCTCACTCATTCATCTTATACAACAATTAGATGTAAACCTCATATCTGAGGCTATTATATAAACAGCATTATGGTAATGTGGCATTATTGTCTCCCATGAGTTTCACCAAATTTTACAAAACGGACCAGTTCGTAGCTGGATTCTTCACCGATCTTTTATACCTTCTCCTGAACAAATATGTTGTTCGGACCTCAAGTTCTGTGAGGTGGAAGAAATTCCTTTGAACTCTTCTATGAAAACTCCCTCTCTCTATATACTGTGGCCATGAGGAGATAATCTCCTCCAGGAATGTATGACCTCTCTCTGACCACAGCAGCCTAGGTGTAGGAGACCGGGAGAGGTGGGATGGGGCTTGCTGTACCCAAAGAGGGCAACACCATGACAACACACATAGGAGAGAATCCTTACATCAGCTCTGACTGTGCATCAAGTTTCTCTCTACTGTGCTACTTAAAACGACATGAACGTATACCCACAGGAGAGAAGCCTCATCACTGCACTGACTGTGAGAAGAGATTCTACAGATTGGTGTCTTTTTAAATGGCCCAATGTATACATAAAGGAGAGAAGCCTCATCAGTTCTCTCAAATCAGCTAAGATTGGACACTCCACTTCATTATCTCATAAAATAATTGGCAACGTTGAATTAGATCAAATGAAGAAAGTGTAGAACACTCTATTGTAATCCTATTGTTTCTCACTGTGAGAGAACAATGCAGAGGAAAGGGAGCGTTATAGAATGTTAGCCTCTCTTTACTGATCAGTGTGTGTTAGCTTCTACTGTAAAGATATTGAGATGACCTTGGATTTGCCCTTAGGGTTGAATATCCTCTGTGAGGCGTCTCACAATAGAGTCTGATGGTTGACTGGGTGGTACTGCTTCCCTCTGCAGTTTCCTGTGGGAATGAGCTGGTAGGACGCCTGCTCTTTCCATGACAGCCTGACCAGGTGAACCCAGGTAAAAGCTATAATCCTTAATGTAGTTTTTATTATGGATTCATTATGGATCCCCATTAGCTGGATCTTCTCCGAATAGCTCGTTCCATCTCCTCCCACAGATGTACAATTACAGGGAATTCAGTGAGCTGAATTCACTGTAATGTTCTTGGAACCATTCCTGGACAAGCCTTGTGGCATAATCCTGCTGAATAAATCTATTTGCAGATGGATACACTGCTACCATGAAGGGATGCACCTGATTGGCAATGATGTTTAGATATTGTGGTGGAATTATTGTAATCAAAAGGAGAGACTTATACATTTCATCAAAACAATCTAACTTTATTATTGAATTACTGCAGTAATGGCGCTGGTCAATGACCGTCCCGTAGGTGATTCGCTGAGAGCCCAACCAGCAGGACTAAAGCCACAGCATTTTATAGCAAAGTCCATCCTCGTGGATGTTCCTGACAAACAACAGATTTATGGAATGGGCCACAAGGTAAGGATTCGTATGAAATATACTAATTTCTCATTTTGTAGAGACCAGGGTCTGGCCCCCCAACTCCACACTGGAGCCATCTCCCCCTGGTACCTCAGGACAGAAACATTAACTCATGCTATGGAATGCGGTCTTGTTAGGTTTATCAACCCAAGACAATGTAAATCTTCTGTCAGTGTTAAATCTCCCAGAGGCCCACTTTTCAGTTCACACAGAAACCAGAGTTATAAAGAACCCTCTATTCTGTTGCATAAAACAACCATTTGATCAAATTAAACTAATATAACATAATCTTGCAATTTTGCTTTCACAATATCCCGTGGCATTCAAACATTGTTCATCTTTTATCATGTGGCCCAATGTGTTCCCTGAAAACACACCCCAACCATCACACCACCAGTCTGCAATGCTGACACGGCATGCAGTGGTGTAAAGTACTGAAGTAAAAATATTTAAAGAACTACTTTAGTAGTTTTTGTAGTATCTGTACTTTACTATTTATATTTTTGACAACTTTTACTTCACTACATTCCTAAACAAAATGTACTTTTTACTACATACATTTTCCCTGACACCCAAAAGTACTTGTTACATTTTTTATGATTAGCAGAACAGAAAATGGTCCAATTCACACACTTATCAAGAGAATATCCCAGGTCATTCCTACTGCCTCTGATCTGGAAGACTCACTAAACACAAATGCATCATTCGTAAATGATATCAGTGTTGGAGTGTGCTCCTGGCTATCTGTAATATAAAAAACAACAGTTGTACATTCTGGTTTGCTTAATTTAAGGAATTTGAAATGATTCACACTTTTACTTTTGATGGAGTATATTTTAGCAATTACTTTTAATACATAAGTATATTTACAACCAAAAGCTTTTAGACTTTTACTGAAGTAGTATTTTACTGGGTGACTCACTTTTACTTGAGTCATTTTCTATTAAGGTATCATTACTTTTACGCAGTCTGACAGTTAGGTACTTTTTCCACCACTGGATGTATCTACTCGTGGTTTCCTACATACCCCAGTCCTCCCATCAGCATGAAACAGCAGAAACCAGGGTTCATCAGACCAGGCAGTATGTTTACAATTTTCCAGTGTCCAGTGTTTTCATTCCTTAGCCCACCTGGTCTGTCTGTCATGGAAAAAGCAGGTGTCCTTAAATGTTTTTTTTTGTGTGTTTTTTTATTTTTACAGTAGAGTGTTCTACGCTTCATTTGATCCAATTCAATGTTGCCAATTATTTAATGACATGAGAATTAAGTGGAGTGTCTAATCTTAGCTGGTCTGAGAAAACTGATGAGGCTTCTCTCCTTTATGTACACATTGGGCCATTTAAAAAGACACCAATCTGTAGAATCTCTTCTCACAGTCAGTGCTTTGATAAGGCTTCGGTCAACTATGTATCCGTTGGTGTGTCTTTACATTTCCCAATCGGGAGAAACTCTTGCCACATTAAGAGCAGGAGTAAGGCTTCTCTCCAGTGTGTATTCTGACAAACTTTTAGGTCAGTTGATGTGAAACATTTTACACAATCAGAGCAGGATTAAGGCTTCACTCCTATATGCATACGTTCATGTCTTTTTAAGTTGTACAGTTTAGAGAAACTCTTTCCACAGTCAGAGCAGGAGTAAGGCTTCTCTCCTGTGTGTATACGTTCATGTGTTTTTAAGTCCCCCAGTTTAGAGAAACTCTTTCCACAGTCAGAGCAGGAGTACGGCTTCTCTCCTGTGTGTGTTCTCTGATGAACGTTTTGCTCAGTTGATGTTCTGAAGATTTTTTCACAGTAAAAGCAGGAGTAAGGCTTCTCTCCTGTATGTACACGTTCATGTGTTTTTAAGTCACCCAGTTGAGAGAAACTCTTTCCACAGTCAGAGCAGGTGTAAGGCTTCACTCCTGTATGTATAAGTTCATGTCTTCTTAAGTGGCCCAGTTGAGAGAATCTCTTTCCACAGCCAGAGCAGGAGTAAGGCTTCTCTCCTGTGTGTGTTCTCTGATGAACCTTTTGCTCAGTTGATGTTTTGAAGCATTTTTCACAGTCAGAGCAGGAGTAAGGCTTCTCTCCTGTGTGTATACGTTCATGTGTTTTTAAGTCGCCCAGTTGAGAGAAACTCTTTCCACAGTCAGAGCAGGTGTAAGGCTTATCTCCTGTGTGATTTCTCTGATGAACTTTTAGAGCAGTTGATCTTTTGAAGCATTTTTCACAGTCAGAGCAGGAGTAAGGCTTCTCTCCTGTGTGTGTTCTCTGATGAACTTTTCGATCTGTTGATGTTTTGAAGCATTTTTCACAGTAAAAGCAGGAGTAAGGTTTCTCTCCTGTGTGTATTCTCTGATGAACTTTTCGATCTGTTGATGTTTTGAAGCATTTTTCACAGTCAGAGCAGGAGTAAGGCTTCTCTCCCGTGTGTATTCTCTGATGAACTTTTTGCTCAGCTGATGTTTTTAAGCATTTTTCACAGTCAGAGCAGGAGTAAGGCTTCTCTCCTGTATGTATATGTTCATGTGTTTTTAAGTGGCCCAGTTGAGAGTATCGCTTTCCACAGTCAGAACAGGAGTAAGGCTTCTCTCCTGTGTGTGTTCTCTGATGAACTTTTTTATCAGATGATGTTCTGAAGATTTTTTCACAGTAAAAGCAGGAGTAAGGCTTCTCTCCTGTATGTACACGTTCATGTGTTTTTAAGTTGTACAGTTTAGAGAAACTCCTCCCACAGTCAGAGCAGGAGTAAGGCTTTTCTCCTGTGTGTGTTCTCTGATGAACCTTTAGAGCAGTTGATCTTTTGAAGCATTTTTCACAGTCAGAGCAGGAGTAAGGCTTTTCTCCTGTGTGTGTTCTCTGATGAACCTTTAGAGCAGTTGATCTTTTGAAGCATTTGTCACAGTCAGAGCAGGAGTAAGTCTTCTCTCCTGTATGTATGCGTTCATGTCTTTTTAAGTTGTACAGTTGAGAGAAACTCTTTCCACAGTCAGAGCAGGAGTAAGGCTTCTCTCCTGTATGTATATGTTCATGTCTTTTTAAGGTGCACAGTTGAGAGAAACTCGCCCCACAGTCAGAGCAGGGGTATGACTTCTCTCCTCTGTGCACTCTCTGATGAACTGTCAGAGCCTTTGAGGTTGTGAAATTCTTCCCACAGTCAGTACAGGAAAACAGATTCTCTCCTGTGTGTATTTTTACATGTAATTTTAGCTTTGATAGAATTGAAAAATTCTCCTCACAATGTGGACAGTGGTGAGACCTCTTAGCTCTGTGATCTTCCTGCTGTTTCTCTCTGGATGTAGAGAATGTCTCAACATGATCTCCTGTGAGAACAACATCAGAAGAACCAGTCAGTTGTGTGATATACACTACAGGTCAAAATTTTCAGAACACATACATACTCATTGAATGGTTTTTCTTTATTTTGACAATTTTCTACATTGTATAATAGTGAAGACTTCAAAACTATGAAATAACCCACATGGAATCATGTAGTAAACAAAAAGGTGTTAAACAATTAAAAATACATTATAACTGAGATTCTTCAAATAGCCACCCTTTGCCTTGATGACAGCATTGCACAATATTGGTATTCTCTTACCTTGAGAAAGAGATTTCTCAATCTTATCTTCTTCATCTTTAATGCTGACATTCAGCTCCATTGTTTGACTGCAATCTTCCAGCTTCACTGATGTCATCTCTGGATCCTGCAGTGCAAACTGGGCTCCACTGTCACATTTAGGACCCAGTGACTGTAGGTTTGGAATCAGTGTGGAAGGAGAGAAGCAGGCTGGGTTTGTCCTCACTATTGATGTTACCGGCCTCAGACTTAATTCCAGTTGTCCTGTAGTAACATTGAGAAACAGACAGAAAGTTGCCTTGACAGTTCTGGCACTTTATTCTAAAAAAATATATATTTCTTCTTGTTAAATGATCTATTTCAGTGCTAGACTTGGACTGAAATAGGTGCTGGTAGTCATTTTTAGGTGCAGGAGCTCCACAATACTGTTAATATTCTGTCCAAGTCAAACACTGTTCTCATTTCAATAGATCTGGTAGATAAGCATTTAGAACAAAACATGAATTCATTGTAATTAGACAAAGTACCTGCTTTAAATTTGTCAACACACAACATAAATGTATTTAACCTAGAGTAGAGTTTCCCAAATTTGCATAAATGACTAAAAACCATTTAGTACAAAGTTGCAGTATATGTTTTAGGCATCACTATGTACTATTTTCCTGAATAACCTTGTCTTTACTGTATTATTTCAATGAAAAAACAATTTCACATTCACACCATAGTAACATTTATAGATATAGAAACATCTTAATGTGTCTGAATATTAGTACACATGTAGAAAACTGATAATCATTTACATTCAGCTTTAAAACTGTAGTGTGACCGTGAAATTGACTCTCTGCACCAGCACTGCCTGCACTGAAGTCTAATGACGCAGACAGAGTGGGTGCCACCATTTTACCAGCTTGTGAATTTTACACAAAACCAATAACATGCTAAACAAGCTCAGATATCTCAAATAAATTGATTGAATGGATGTACATAATTTCCTTAGACAAGCTGTCGTGGAAAATTGCAAGATTGTTATTATGCTTGTATTGCACTATAATGGTTTTATTCGACAGAATAGAGTATTCTGTTAACTATTGTGTGTGTTCCACTGAGGATGGGCCTCTATGATAGAGCACTGACAGAGGAGATTTACAATGTCTTTGGGTGATAAAACCTAAAGAGCATTACAGATAACATGAGTTAATGTTTTTGTGCTATGAAGTACCAGGAACGAGATTAGAATCTCATCTTAGGGACCAAACTGAACAATAATTAATAGCGAATGCTATCTGGCTATGGGATACTCTCTCTCAAGTAAAAGTCTTTCTTTGTGAACTGTTCATAAGATCTGTGGTTTGTCATGTAAATTGAGAGGGGTGTATCTTGGCTATAAAAGTTCTTTGTACTTTTCTGTTGTGACTTTTCGATGGTTTATTAGAGATGGCGCATCATTGAAAGTCAAAGGCTATTGCAAAGCTCTTATTATTAAAGATGTAGTTTAAGTATAACTCTGACTGGTGTGTGAAGTTTAACTCTCCTCATTTGGTAAAGCAGAAATATGCCACCACAAAACCCAAAGTATCTAACGTTGGCTATGTGACTTGTAAAATAGTTTATCACGTTCTTCACTCACTTTGACACAACACAACACATCAAACCTTTACCAAACGTGATCATACGTTAACAGATGCTACCTAGCATGTTATGACATGTTCTTTCGATAATAGGAAGTTTAAACCGGCTATTACATACCTGTAGTAATAAATAAAAACCAACACAAAGGTTCTTGACATCACAGTTCTGGCTCTTTCTTTATTCTGAAGAATGGTGCGTGCCTGCCTGGAACTTACTGTTCTCCCACTACCACAGTGCAGCCACAGGTAGAACAACGAGACATATATTTCACTGGATGTAGGAATGTTAAGCATCTGCTTAGCGTTTCCACTCACCAACAAATATGGTAGTGAGAGGAAGCCCACTGGCCGGCAGTGGGAGAAGATGGAACTAGATGGATTTTGGCCGACATTCTGCAAATGTTCTAATCAATGAAACATCTGATCTTAAGGGAAAAAAGACACGTTTATGGCTGTATCACTTAGTTTCCTGCCTGGCAGTTAAGATACAATATTTGTTCAGATGTGTAGGAGGAGACTCAGCCTAGGAGAAAGGGTTAAATATCAGTGCTTGTGTGAACAATGTCTTTGTCTAATGCAGCTGTATTGATCCTCTGGGAAGAATAAACTTGGTTTGAGCTTTCATAGAGTCCGTAAAGTTTTTACTCTGAGAATTAGAACCTAACAACACTAAGTAACAAAATGGTCCATACATATATAGCGTTATCGTAGTGTATATACCATGATACCTTAATTAATAAACCAAGAAAGTATCAAAGATCAGAAATGAACAGCCTGTGGAGAAAAAGCGATACCATTGAATAATGTGCTACGTTACCCAGAGGCCCTTTGCACATTATGTTAGGCTTGCATGTGAGTGACAATCATTTTAGTCCAAGGATATGATTGAAAATCCTCCATTATTCTTAAATGGAAGAAGTTTGGAACCACCAATAATCTTTCTAGAGCTGGCCGCCCGGCCAAACTGAGATCGGGGGAGAAGGGCCTTGGTCAGGGAGGTGACTGGGGGACTAATCAGGATCGAGTGGAAAGATGAAAGGAGCAAAATACAGAGAGATCCTTGATGAAAACCTGCTCCAGAGTGCTCAGGAACTCTGACTGGGGCAAAGGGTCACCTTCCAACAGGACAACAACCCGAAATACACAGCCAAAACAACACAGAAGTGGCTTCGGGACAAGTCTCAATGTCCTTGAGTGGCTCAGCCAGAGCCCAGACTTGAACATCTCTGGAGAGACCAGAAAATAGCTGTGTGCCGACACTCCCCATCTAACCTGACAGAGCTTGAGAGGATCTGCAGAGAATAATGGGAGAAACTCACAAAATACAGGTGTGCCAAGCTTGTAGCGTCATACACAAGAAGACTCAAGTCTGTAATCACTGCCAAAAGGTGCTTCAACAAAGTACTGAGTAAAGGGTCTGAATACTTATGTAAATGTGTTATAACATTGAGAGAAAAAAGTTATCATTTTGTTAACATTTCTAAAAACCTGTGTTTGCTTTGTCATTATGGGGTAGTGTGTAGATTGATGAGGGAAAAAACAATCTATTTTATAATAAGGCTGTAACATAACAAAATGTGGAAAAAGTCAAGGGGTCTGAATAATTTCCCAATGCACTGTGTGCTGAATCCTTTCAGCAAGGTTGCTTCCCCTCCTCTCTAAAGGAGTGTTTTACTCTCATTCTGAAGCCTGATAAATCACCAACAAAATGTGAAATTTCTCTTCTGAAATCTGACTCAAGAATTTGTGCTAAAGCCTTAGCCAGGAGATTGGACAGAGTTCTCCCATATCTAATACACAAAGACCAAAATGGCTTCGTGAAAAACCATCAAGGTTGTCACAACGTGAGGAGAGTACTAAACATAGGGGACCCTTCACATGTGCACTGATACTGCCATACTCTCACTTGATGCAGAGAAGGCATTCCATAGAGTTGAGTGGTCTTATTTCAAGTGCTTAAGAGATTTGGGAACTACTTCAGGTAAATGGATTAAGATATGATATACAGACCCCCCCTGCAGAAGTTGCAACTAACAACTTGTTTTCACAATTTTTCAGCTTTTTAGGGGGATGAGACAAGGATGTCCGGCCAGTCCAGGGATCTTTCTTTTAGCTATAGAATCCTTTGCCATTGCAGTAAGGGCCCAAACGTCAATTAGTGGAATTAAAACATCAGATTTCGAACATCGAGTGGACCTGTATGCTGATGATACCCTCTTATTCCTAACAGATCTAAAGAACTCTTCCCTCTCCAATTGTTTTATTTAACCAGGAAAAGCCTATGCGCAGACAGATGCTCCTAACCTTCAGTGTGCCCCAGCGCTGGCGTAGCAGGCCTTGCGCGCACAGACGCTCCTGACCTTCAGTGGTCACCAGCGCTGGCGTAGCAGGCCTTGCGCGCAGACAGACGCTCCTAACCTTCAGTGTGCACCAGCGCTGGCGTAGCAGGCCTTGCGCGCAGACAGACGCTCCTAACCTTCAGTGTGCACCAGCGCTGGCGTAGCAGGCCTTGCGCGCAGACAGACGCTCCAAACCTTCGGTGGTCACCAGCGCTGGCGTAGCAGGCCTTGCGCGCAGACAGACGCTCCTAACCTTCGGTGGTCACCAGCGCTGGCGTAGCAGGCCTTGCGCGCAGACAGACGCTCCTGACCTTCAGTGGTCACCAGCGCTGGCGTAGCAGGCCTTGCGCGCAGACAGACGCTCCTGACCTTCAGTGGTCACCAGCGCTGGCGTAGCAGGCCTTGCGCGCAGACAGACGCTCCTAACCTTCAGTGTGCACCAGCACTGGCGTAGCAGGCATTGCGCGCAGACAGACGCTCCTGACTCGGCAAGTTCCAACTCCAGAAAGGTGTCGGAAAATAAAGGTTAAATAAAATAAAAACAACTCTGCTCCCTTTAAGAAACTAAAGAATACTATTAATCCCTTTGTTAAAAACACAAACTTTATGGCAAAAAGTACAGCAATATCTGGGTGAATACCCTGTATTATCCAGTTTTACACTCATTTGGTGTAATGACAATTTCACACCTGGTAAAATTCACTAGGGGTTTAAAGAATTGACAACGACAGGTAATGTTAAAGTAATGGACTGGTTTAAAGAATTGACAACGACAAGTATTGTTGGGGTGGCAGGTAGCCTAGTGGTTAGAGCGTTGGACTAGTAACCGAAAGGTTGCAAGATCAATCCCCAAGCTGACAAGGTAAAAAAATATCTGTTGTTCTGCCCCTGAACAAGGCAGTTAATCCACTATTGGCCATTGTTGAAAATAAGAATTTGTTCTTAAAACTGACTTCCCTAGTTAAAAGGTTTTTAAGAAATAATAATTTAAAAAAAAGTTATGGACTGGTTTAAAGAACAATAAATAAAAAAAGAGGGTCTCATGTCATTTGAAGAACTAAAGGGAAGATTTAATGTGAAGCTTTTCCAGTCTAAAACAATCAGCCCTACAACCTCCTTTGACCACATTAGAAACGCTCTCTGTTAATGTGTGTTATGGGAGAGGTCACATGACGTTTGGGAAAATATCACCCTTGTTAAGCTCCACAAATTTGACCCTAATACCCCAGACCTGTGTGTTAAATGTAACACGCATTTACACACCTTGTATCATTGCCTGGACGAATGTGCTGAGATTCAAACATTTGACCTCAGGACTAAGCTACATCTCTGAGATGACCTCAACCCCATTACCACTAATCCCTAAACTATGCCTCCTAAATCTTTACACAGAGAATCTCTTTACATAGGAGAGAAAATAAAATGGTTGACCTCTGTCTATTACAAGCTAGACGTTCAATTGCTCTCCACTGGAAGTATGTCAGTTCCCCCTCACTTGGTCATTGGTTAAAATAATTAACGTCAAGCCTGGTTTTCGAAAAATGTACTTATATAGTGAAAAAGAAAGCCCCAGTGTCATAATATTTGGGATCTGTTTTATGAGTTTTGCAAGCCAGTGATTCTGTAGAAGCCAGTGATTCTGTAGAAGCCAGTGATGCTGTAGAAGCCAGTGATGCTGTAGAAGCCAGTGATGCTGTAGAAGCCAGTGATGCTGTAGAAGCCAGTGATTCTGTAGAAGCCAGTGATTCTGGCTTGACGTACAGTACCATTGGAACTGTAAAACTGTATGCAACTATTAATGTGAATTTTGGCAATAGTCGAAATGCAATCTGCGACTGCACATTATACTTTTTATTTTTATTATTGGAAATGTTTTGGTGCCCTTCCCCAGATCTGTGCCTCAACATAATCCTTTCATGGAGCTCTATGGACAATTCCTTTGACCTCATGGCTTGGTTTTTGCTCTGACATGCACTGTCAAATGTGGGACCTTATATAAACAGGTGTGTTCCTTTCTAAATCTTGTCCAATCAATGTAATTCACCACAGGTGGAATCTCAATCAAGTTGTAGAAACATCAAGGATGATCAATGGAAACAGGATGCACCTGAGTTTAAGGTTGAGTCTCATAGCAATGTGTCTGAATACTTATGTAAATAAGGTATTTCTGTTTTTAATTTTTAATAAAAGAGCAAACATTTCTCAAAAAAAATGTTTGCTTTGTAATTATGGGGTATTGTGTGCAGATTGATAAGGAACTTTTTATTTAATCAATTTTAGAATAAGGCTGTAACGTAACAAAATGTGGAAAAAGTCAAGGGGTCTGAATACTTTCTGAATGTACTGTATGTATTCATATCAGTAGGCTGTGCAATACAAAGGGGGAATAAAACTATTCTAAAAGTGGGTCAGAGTTGAAAGCTAAAAAGGGGGAGGGGGGGGAGTCATGAAAATTATGAGCCATATCATCCTCCACTTACTATCACAGGGGTGAGAAACGACACAGACTCACTTCATAATAGAACCCTAAAACTCTGGCAGTTTGTCAACTTCCCTTCTTTAGTCTACTCTCTGAACACTCAGTGAATAAAACAAATGCTGGCAATACTGGTGTCAAACCATGCAAGTGTCAGTAGCATGAAATAACATCTACCTTCTCATTGAAACAGTTCATCATGAAACAGTTCTACTGCAACTTTTCATGCACAGTGGGAAGTTGGAATGAACACAGACTTAATTAGAAAAAACCTGTGCTTACTAAGAGAAACCGATTTCTCCTCCTCTTCATCTTTAATGTTGGCATTCAGCTCCAGTGTTTGACTGCAGTCTTCCAGCTTCACTGATGCCATCTCTGGATCCTGCATTACAAACTGGGCTCCACTGTCACAATCAGGACCTCGTGACTGTAGGTTTGGACTCAGTGTGGAAGGAGAGAGGCAGGCTGGGGTCTGTCCTCACTGTTGATGTTACCGGCCTCAGACTTAATCTGATTTGGCCTGTAGTAATAAAGAGAAACGAACACAAGTTATTGTTTTGACAATTCTGTCACTTTCTTTATTCTAGTCAATTATGTAATTACAATAGATCAGGTAGCTAAGCATTGACAACAAAACATTAATTCATTCACATTAGACAAAGTACATACTTTAAATTACAACACAAGTGCACGTAACCATAACATGCCATTTATAAAAAAGAAAACGTCTCCTTTAAGCAGTACTTCAAAGTGTTTTTACTTAGTTACTTTACACCACTGCCAATTGTATTTCCCGTTCACACCATAGTAACAATTATAGATAAAGATTGAAACAACTGAATGTGTCTGAATATTAGTACACATGTAGAAACTGATAATCATTACATTCAGCTTCAAAATAGTGTGACCGTGAAATTGTCTCACTCATGCACCTGCACTGCTACCCCATTCATAGATGCTAACTGCTTTAGTACACCTGCACTGCTACCCCATTCAGAGACGCTAACTGCTTTAGTACACCAGCACTGCTACCCCATTCAGAGACGCTAACTGCTTTAGTACACCTGCACTGCTACCCCATTCAGAGACGCTAACTGCTTTAGTACACCTGCACTGCTACCCCATTCAGAGACGCTAACTGCTTTAGTACACCAGCACTGCTACCCCATTCAGAGACGCTAACTGCTTTAGTACTTATTGACGATAGCATCTTCTGACCAGGGGAGTTTTCCTAAGATCCATAACACTAGTCTTTTTCCACATTTTGTTAAGTGACAGCCTTATTCTAAAAGTGATTCAATTGTTTTTCCCCCTCATCAATCTACACACAATAACCCATAATCAAAGCCTAAACAGATTTTCAGAAATGTTTGCAGATTTATTACAAATAAAAATATATATAGAATCACCCACCCCTCTTGTTGGCGGAGAGAACATTTAGCAGTTTTAAAGCTAATTTCAGGCTAACGTTCTGTACCCAAAATCCCTAATTTGTTTCGGAAAAACATTCCCTATCCCTCAACCCTTGCTCTCTTTACGTGACACATGTATGCATGGCTAGAGAACCTTCTGTTATTATTACTCCAGAATGTCTGTTATTCCAGAGGATGAGTCGGACGGGATTCTTTCCCCCAAACGGCCCCCTGTAATTCTTTATTTTTCCCCAAACGGCCCCCTGTAATTCTTTATTTTTCCCCCAAACGGCCCCCTGTAATTCTTTATTTTTCCACAATTGGCAGTTATGATTGCAAGCCTGGAGGATTTTATTCTAGGAGTGAAGATACAGTATTTCAACATGTCCAGGTGATAGGGCCACACTGGTAACTCCAGCTTGGGTTTTAAACCATCTATCCTATAGTGTCACCCTAATATTTGAACTGAGAAAGTGTGATCATAATCATTGGCATATTTTAGCGATCTGCAGTACATCCTAAATGCCCCTCAGCCTTCAGATGTGAGCTAAACAGTTCAATTTTCCCCAGATGCATTTGAAGCCTATGGATGAGAACATTAATCATTTACAAACCTTTAGGTCAGTTGTATGCTGCTGCTTTGCGATCTATTAACAGCAAAGGTTGCATTAAATTGACTCAATATTTTTTACTGATGCATTTGGTAATATTCAATTCATAAACACAAAACATATAAACAAAAGCATTCACTGTGAAAGTTGATAGGCTGCATGTAGCCCATTCATTATGCGCAGTACTTAACTGATTCGATATATTGAACTATTGTTTTCTTGCGTAAACCGAGAGCAACACCTGTCAAACGCAGACATTTCTCTCAAAACACAGGGATGTCGATTTGCACCGGACTAGTATTATCAGAGTTTGGATTTTGCTCCAAAACAGTAGTTTATTCTGGTTGGAATTGTTACTCTCCTGCCATGTAAATCTTACTGCCATGGCAGATTCGAACGGGACAAAAATGAAAGATGTAATTATGTGCACGAGCACAAAACACCACATAACCCGACCTCCCCCAGTAAAACGACTCCCGTCCGAATAGGGCACAATAGGGCCTGACCTATAGCCAGGGCCGCTATTTGCCGTTCTGCTCCAAAAATTCCACCCCCAGCAAAACTAGAACAGTCCCAGTTAGTAAAATGAAGTTGAAAAGACATCTAAAATATGTATTTTCCAGACATTGAATGCAAGGGAAGCCAGCAATCGTTTGTCCTCCCTTAAAAAAATAAAAAATAATAATAGCCAATCAGCATTGACCTAAACTGACTGGGCTCAGCTGTGATTGGTCCTGGCCCACCAAAAACAAGTGTCAAGGGAAGCCAGTTTGGATTTGCCTTCAGACCAAATCACATCACATCAGAAGCCAAATATAACTGACATCTCAATGTGTTGTTGTCCTCTGGTGGATAGTTGGCTAACTTAGAAAAGGAACGATTTTAGCCATGGATGGAGATAGGGATTTAGACTTACGGCCTTACTTAATTCTCCGTACTGGCCAATGATTATAACAGTGATTCTGATCCAACCATACATTGCGCCCGTGGCCTGAGAGGATTGAAGTTCAACATGTAGCTAGATGTAGTATGCTAATATTACCTAGCTGGCTTGGCGCATTGTTTCCCATGAAAGTAAGTTAGACTAATGAGCAAATGTTTTTGCCAGGTAGCTTAGAACAACAGAAACTAAACGCGTTTACTGTATGACAGAGTCATAGACCTTTTAGGCAACATGAACGAGGAGGATGGCATTGGTGTTTCTCTACCAGTAGGGTGAGACAACATGTTTTTTCTACTTGCATGCACACACACAGAGAAATCAGTACCATGGACAGCCATATCATATTTAGCTTATGTTGATTGGACTAAATAGTTTTTGGTATATTTTTGTGGTCACTGTATTAGACTAAGAAGGTGATTAGATGACGTTGAAGTTGAAATGGTGCTGGGATAGTGGAGGCAGCTCCTGTTTCCTTTGCGACTTGCAGTAACACTCTGTGGTTCTAAATCAAGTTGTTTAGTAGTGAGAAAATGTCAGAAACATTACCTTGCTTGACCATGCCGTAGGTAATGTAATTGTTTGTGACACACAATATGTTTAATAGACTTCACCCAACAGATGTTGCTCTCCGGTTTTGTAATGAAAACAAATGTGTGGTTGAATTTATTCTGCCAGTGTCTTCTTATTGTCTCAGGCCTTAGGCCTATATATCACGGTGGCAAGGCATATGAACTAACAGCTTAATGTGCACACACACATAGGTTGTTATATGTTTTTGTTTGTTTTTTTGGGGCTTGGCTTCTGCAGTGACTTCCCATGCACTGGAAACATGTATTTCTATCTGATGACAGATTATCAATCCTTACAAAATAGTTTTTCTATATCATCATTAGAAAGTTGTGTAAAAGGCAGTTGTTTTGGAGAAAATCATTAATTTTCGTATAAGGTACACATTTGCACGTTTTTTCTTGACTGATTACAATTTGATTGATGTGGTTCTATTGTACGTCATCATTAAACGCAGACAGAGTGCGCACCGCCATTTGACCAACTCGTAAGAGTTTTTATTTTTACACACAAAGCCAATAACATCTCAAATACATTGATTATATATAAATGTACATTTTGATTCACGTTCAAAAAGAAAAATCTAGCTACGTGACTTGCACAATCGTTTCACGTTTTTCACTCACTCGGCTTGACACATAAATAACACACACAACCTTTACCAAACGTGGTAATACCTTGACGGATGTGTTACCTAGCATGTTATGAAGTGGTCTTTCGACATTGGAAAGTTTAAACGTGCTATTACATACCTGTAATAATGGACCCAAAAGTTACAGTCTTCACAACACAGTTCTAGCGCTTCCTTTATCTGAAGAATGGAGCGCGCTTCCCCGGAACTACTTCTTCCTCTGCTTTGGAGTTTAACGGCGGTTGGAATTGAATATGTAGCATTACCGCCCCCAACTGGACTATAATATAAACACATTGCACTTTAAAATACAAAATGGGAAAACGGGAAAAGCAAAAACGGGAGAAAAAAAAATAAAAAACGAACTCTACAATCATTAAAAACCTACTACCCTATTCCACTACTTTGACCCGATCTGCTCCTGCACCATGCCAACGGCCTGGGAGGACGGGACACCACCACCCAACACATCCTGTAACTCTTCTGAAGTTAAATACCCAGATACTTCTCTGCAGCTGCCTCAATTATTTTCTGTGACTTACGTTCCACCTCTGAGGTACAGATGAAGCCAACCTTCTACGAAGCCAACCTTAATGAAGCATACAGTATATCACTCAAATCAAATTGTACTTGTCACATGCGCCAAATACAACAGGTGTAAACCTTACCGTGAAAGGCCTACTTAAAGACCCTTAACCAACAATGCAGTTCAAGAAATAGAGTTAAGAAAATATTTGCTAATATTTGCTATATTTTAAGTAACACAATAAGATTACATAACTTCTAATGACTACTGAAAAGTCAAAAATGACATATATCTTACAAGGAGGTTTTGAATTTGGACTTTTCAGTAGTCATCAGAAGTTATGTAATCTTATTGTGTTACTTTTTATGTCCATTAAAATCACATAAAATTGATAGAAATACAGTGTAGACATTGTTAATGTTGTAACTAACTATTGTAGCTGGAAACAGCAGATTTGTTTATGGAAGTCCTTGCTCCCAAATAGTAGAAATAGTGTGATTCACAAGGTTACATGATTCATTAGCCCCACATGGCTATAAAAATAAATTATACAATTATATGGCCATTAAGTAACACACAACATCATGCCGTATTTAGATAGTGGAATAGGCCTAGTCTAAATCATATTTACTTTCTGTTTTGCAGCTCAGGCGGTTTTTCTAGACCAAATCAAATCAAATCAAATTTATTTATATAGCCCTTCGTACATCAGCTGATATCTCAAAGTGCTGTACAGAAACCCAGCCTAAAACCCCAAACAGCAAGCAATGCAGGTGTAGAAGCACGGTGGCTAGGAAAAACTCCCTAGAAAGGCCAAAACCTAGGAAGAAACCTAGAGAGGAACCAGGCTATGTGGGGTGGCCAGTCCTCTTCTGGCTGTGCCGGGTGGAGATTATAACAGAACATGGCCAAGATGTTCAAATGTTCATAAATGACCAGCATGGTCGAATAATAATAAGGCAGAACAGTTGAAACTGGAGCAGCAGCACAGTCAGGTGGAAGTTGAAACTGGAGCAGCAGCATGGCCAGGTGGACTGGGGACAGCATGGAGTCATCATGTCAGGTAGTCCTGGGGCATGGTCCTAGGGCTCAGGTCAGTTGAAACTGGAACAGCAGCATGGCCAGGTGGACTGGGGACAGCAAGGAGTCATCATGTCAGGTAGTCCTGGAGCTCAGGTCCTAGGGCTCGGGTCCTCCGAGAGAGAGAAAGAAAGAGAGAAGGAGAGAATTAGAGAACGCACACTTAGATTCACACAGGACACCGAATAGGACAGGAGAAGTACTCCAGATATAACAAACTGACCCCAGCCCCCCGACACATAAACTACTGCAGCATAAATACTGGAGGCTGAGACAGGAGGGGTCAGGAGACACTGTGGCCCCATCCGAGGTCACCCCCGGACAGGGCCAAACAGGAAGGATATAACCCCACCCACTTTGCCAAAGCACAGCCCCCACACCACTAGAGGGATATCTTCAACCACCAACTTACCATCCTGAGACAAGGCTGAGTATAGCCAATGCTCTTCTGTGTCTTTATTGTATAATTCTCACACAAGTCATTTGCTGAAGGCCCAAGCCTATATTACGCTTATCTACTGGTACAATGCTGTTCTAAAACAAGATCTAGACTTTTATTTTGAAAATGAAACCGGAAGCTGCATTATTAACGAGCTACATTCGGTTTTGCAGATTCCACATTCCAGACAGAAATGTGTATATAAAAAAAAGATCTATAACCGAGTAAAGGGAGACGTAAAGTAAACATTTAAGTGTAAATGTTCATTCATGGTCGTAACATAGTACGATTACAGATTATTATTTTTTACCGTTACGTTACATGTTTCACGCACGGCTTTTCTTACGACTCAATGTCCCGGAGGAGGAGGAGTCGGTGGCACCAACCCCCTTCTCATGCAACGGGGTAGGGCTATTCCAAGGATCCCGGAACGTACGGACGGTTGCACTGTGGTAGTGGGGAACAGGAAGTTCCGGACAGGCGCTCAACATTCTTCAGAATAAAGAAAGCGTGCAGTCTAGAAGATAATCATTGTGTCCGTCTCTATTTATTACTACAGGTATGTAATAGAATGTTTACATTTCTAATATCGAAAGAACATGTCATGCTATGCTAGGTGACAAATCTATTACGGTATTATCCCGTTTGGTTAAGGTTTGATGTGTTATTTTTGTGTCAAACAGAATGAAGAACGTGATAACTACTTGACAAGTTCCATAACTAGAGACTTGGTTTGTCTGAGTGGATGTACATACTTTTCTCAAAGTAATTCTGCGTAAACGGGCTTCAGGCAGTGCGGGTGCAGCAGAGAGAGCCAATTTGATGGTTGCAGTACTGTTTTGAAGCTGAAAGTAATTATCCGTTTTCGACATGTGTAGTAATATTCAGACATATTCAGTTGTTTCAATCTTTATAAATGTTAGTATGGTGTGAACGGAAATGCTATTGGTTTTGTATTGTAACAATATATCGAAGGCAAGGTTATTCAGGAAAATAGTACAAACAAGCTGCAACCTTGTAATACATGGTTTTTGTAATTTATGCATGTACATTCTGTATCTACTATAGATAAGTGCTTTTAAGTTGCATAGCCTAATTTAAAGCATGTACTTTGTGTCTAATGTGAATTGATTCATGTTTTGT
The DNA here is from genome assembly GCF_018296145.1 of Oncorhynchus tshawytscha. Lineage (NCBI taxonomy): Eukaryota > Metazoa > Chordata > Actinopteri > Salmoniformes > Salmonidae > Oncorhynchus > Oncorhynchus tshawytscha. The sequence goes on along the minus strand of NW_024607887.1, from coordinate 15,224 downwards.
TGCCAATGCTTATCTACCTGATCCGTCACCTCAAATTTCTACTGCTTGAGCTCATGTTCCTCTTATAGAATATTAACTCAAAAGTGTTGTGGAGATCCTGCACCAAAATATAAACAGTACTGGTCCCTATTTCAAGTCAAAACAAGTCAAACACTGACTTGGATAATTGAACAAGAAATATAATATATTTTTAGAAAATGCCAGAACTTTCAAGACTAACTTTTGTCTGTTTCTCTTTATTAGTATTGGCCGACGTGAATAAAGTCTGAGGCCGGTAACATCAAGTGAGGACAAACCCAGCCTGATCTCTCCTTCCACACTGAGTCCAAACCTACAGTCACTGGGTCCTGATTGTGACAGTGGAGCCCAGTTTGCACTGCAGGATCCAGAGATGGCATCAGTGAAGCTGGATGACTGCAGTCAAACACTGGAGCTGAACGTCAACATTAAAGATGAAGAAGAGGAGGAGAAGATTGGGACATCTGTTTCTCATGGTAAGAGCAGGTTCTATCTAACTAAGTTTGCTGTTTGTTCCAACTTCCAACTGTGAATGAAAAGTTGCTGTAGAACTGTTTCAATGAGAAAGTAATGTTATTTCATGCTACTGAGACTTACATGGTTTGACACCAGTATTGTTCTATGAAATTAGTCTGCCATTATTAACCCTTGTGATAGTGAGTGGATGATGTACAGGGCATTCAGAAAGTATTCAGATCCCTTGACTTTTTCCATATAATGTTACATTATAAATAATCCTCATGACAAAGCGAAAACATTTGCTTCCTGTTTCCATTGATCATCCTTGAGATGTTTCTATAACTTGGAGTTCATCTGTGGTAAATTCAATGAATTGGACATGATTTGGAAAGGCAAACACCTGTCTATGTAAGGTCCCACAGTGCATGTCAGTGCAAAAACCAAGCCATGAGGTCGAAGGAATTGTATGTAGAGCTCTGTGACAGGATTGTGTCGAGGCACAGATCTGGGGAAGGGTACCAAAACATTTCTGCAGCTTTGAAGGTCCCCAAGAACACAGTGTCCTCTCCATCATTCCCTAATGATAGAAGTTTGGAACTACCAAGACTCTTCCAATAGCTGTCTGGCCAAACTGAACAAGCTGGGGAGAAGGGCCTTAGTCAGGGAGGTGAGCAAGAACCTGATGGTCACTGACAGAGCTCCAGAGTTCCTCTGCGGAGATGGGTGAACCTTCCAGAAGGACAATCATCTCTGCATTACTCCACCAATTAGGCCTTTATGGTAGAGTGGGCAGACGGAAGCCACCCCTGAGTAAAAGGCATGTGAAAGCCCACTTGGAGTTTGCCAAAAGGCACCTAAAGGACTCTGACCATGAGAAACTAGATTCTCTGGTTGGTTGAAATCGAGATTGAACTCTTTGGCCTGAATACCAAGCGTGATGTCTGGGGGAAACCTGGCACTATCCCTACGGGGAAGTATGTTGGTGACACTATCATGCTGTGGGGATGTTTTTCAGCGGCAGGGCCTTGAAGGATTGTCAGGATCGAGGGGAAAGATGAACAGAGAAAAGTACAGAGATCCTTGATGAAAACCTGCTTGAGTGCTCAGGACCTCATACTGGGGCGAAGGTTCACGTTCCAACAGGACAATGACCCTAAGCACACAGCTAAGACAACACAGGAGTGGCTTCAGGACAATTCTGAATGTCCTTGAGTGCCCCAACCAGAGACCGGACTTGAACCCGTTCAAACTAGTCTGGAGAGACCTAAAAATAGCTGTGCAGCGACGCTCCCATCCAACCTGACAGAGCTTGAGAGGATCTGCAGAGAAAAATGGGAGAATCTCCCCAAATACAAGTGTGCCAAGCTTGTAGCATCATACCCAAGAAGACTTGATGCTGTAATCGCTGCCAAAGGTGCTTCAATAAAGTACTGAGTAAAGGGTCTGAATACTTATGTAAATGTGATATTTCAGTTATATATTTTTTACATTTGCAAACATGAAAAAAATACTTTTACTTTGTAATTGTGGGGTATTGTTTAATTAGTGTTTAATTGCTATATTGTAATTACTTTGCCACCATGGTCTATTTATTTCCTTAACTTACCTTATTTGCACTCACTGTATATAGACTTTTTGTTTTCTTTTGTTCTACTGTATTATTGACTATGTTTTGTTTATTCCATGTGTAACTCTGTGTCGAATTGCTATGCTTTACCTTGGCCAGGTCGCAGTTGCAAATGAGAACTTGTTCTCAACTAGCCCACCTGATTAAATAAAGGTGAAATAAAAATAAAATGTGTGTAGATTGATGAGGGGGAATAATTTTTGAATTATTTTAGAAAAACATAATGCAGCAAAAAAAAAGTCAAGGGGTCTGAATACTTTCCGAATACACTGTTACCCGGTGTAGACCAGTAGACAACTTAGATAATTGAACATTAAGAAATATAATTTTTAGAGAATAAAGTGCCAGAACTGTCAAGACAATAACTTTGTGTCTGTTTCTCTTTATGGCTACTACATCAACAGTGAGGACAAACCCAGCCTGCCTCTCTCCTTCCACACGGAGTCCAAACCTACAGTCACTGGGTCCTGATTGTGACAGTGGAGCCCAGTTTGCACTGCAGGATCCAGAGATGGCAGCAGTGAAGCTGGAAGACTGCAGTCAAACACTGGAGCTGAACGTCAACATTAAAGATGAAGAAGAAGAGGAGGAGATTGGGACATCTGTTTATGATGGTAAGAGCAGGTTTTAAGTTTGTTGTTCGTCCCAACTTCTCCACTGTGCATGAAAAGTTGCTGTAGAAGGAGTCTGTGTAGTGACTAACCCTTGTGATGGCGGTGAAGGATGAAATGGCTCATCATTTTCACTCCTTTTGTTCCTTTTTAGCTTTTGACTCTTACCCCCTTTTAGAATAGTTGTAATTCTCTTTTTGTGTTGTACAGCCTACTGATATGGATACATGTCACCAATTACAGTAGGAAGAGAACTGGCCACCCCTTGAGCCTGGTTCCTCTCTACGTTTCTTCCTACATTTCTTTTTCAGAGTTTTTCCTAGCCACTGTGCTTCTACATCTGCATTGCTTACTCTTTGGTGTTTTAGGCTGGGTTTCTGAAAAGCACTTTGTGACAACTGCTGATGTAAAAAAGGGCTTCATAAAATACATTTGATTGACATGTATATCACACCAACTGACTGGTTCTTCTGATGTTGTTCACACAGGAGACCATGTTGAGACATTCTCTACATCCAGAGAGCAGCTGGAAGATCGCAGAGCTAAGATGTCTCACCACTGCCCACATTGTGAGGAGATTGTGCCATTTCTATCAAAGCTAAAAATACACCTAAAAATACACACAGGAAAGAATCTGTATTCCTGCACTGACTGTGGGAAGAGCTTCACAACATCAACTAAGCTAAAAGTTCATCAGAGAACACACACGAGAGAGAAGCCTTATTCCTGCTCTGACTGTGGGAAGAGTTTCTCCCGATTGGATAATTTAAACACACATGAACGTATACATACAGGAGAGAAGCCTTATGTCTGCTCTGACTGTGGAAAATGCTTTAAAACAACAGCTGAGCTAAAAGTTCATCAGAGAACACACACAGGAGAGAAGCCTTACTTATGCTCTGACTGTGGGAAGAGTTTCTCTCGTCTGGGCAACTTGAAACTACATAAACGTGTACATACAGGAGAGAAGCCTTACACCTGCTCTAATTGTATAAAATGCTTCACAACATCAACTGATCTAAAAGTTCATCAGAGAACACACACAGGAGAGAAGCCGTACTTATGCTATGACTGTGGGGCGAGTTTCTCTCGACTGGACCACATAAAACTACATGAACGTGTACATACAGGAGAGAAGCCTTACATCTGCTCTGACTGTGGAACATGTTTTAAAACAACAGCTGAGCTAAAAGGTCACCAGAGAACACACACAGGAGAGAAACCTTACTCCTGCTCTGACTGTGGGAAGAGTTTCTCTCAACTGGGCCAGTTAAAAATACATGAACGTAAACATACAGGACAGAAGCCTTACTCCTGCTTTTATTGTGTAAAATGCTTCACAACATCAACTGAGCTAAAAGTTCATCAGAGAACACACACAGGAGAGAAGCCTTACTCCTGCTCTGACTGTAGGAAGAGTTTCTCTCAACCGAGCCACTTAAAAAGACACCAAGGTATACATAAAGGAGAGAAGCCTTCCTACTGCTCTGACGACGGAAAATATTTGAAATCATCAGCGGAGCGAAAAGGTCATCAGAGATCACACACAAGAGAGAAACCTTACTTCTGCTCTTACTGTGGCAAGAGTTTCTCCCGATTGGGAAATGTGAAAATACACCAACGGATACACACTGGAGAGAAGCCTTATCACTGCACTGACTGTGAGAAGAGATTCTCTCAACAGAGCAATTTAAAAAGACACCAAAGTATACATAAAGGAGAGAAACCTCATCAGTTCTCTCAGACCAGCGAAGATTAGACACTCCACTTAATTATCATCTAATAAAATAATTGGCAATGTTGAATTGGATCAAATGAAGAAAGCGTAGAGCACTTAATCCTATTTTTTCACTGTGAGAGAACAATGCAGAGGAAAGGGAGTGTTATAGAATGTTAGCCTCTCTTTACTGATCAGTGTGCACCTTGTCAGTTTTGGTGTGTTTTGTTAGCTTCTACTGTAAAGATATTGAGATGATCTTGGATTTGCCCTTAGGGTTGAATATCCTCTGTGAGACGTCTCACAATGGAGTCTGATGGTTGACTGGATGGTACTGCTTCCCTCTGCAGTTTTCTGTGAGAATGAGCTGGTAGACAACATGCACTGAGTGTACAAAACATTAAGGACACCTGCTTTTTCCATGACAGACTGACCAGGTGAACCCAGGTGAAAGCTATCATCCTTAATGCTGTTTATTTATTATGGATCCCCATTAGCTTTCAGCAGAAAACAAGAAACTGCAGTTGGAGTGGGCTAAGAATTGAAAAGACTGGACACTGGAGGATATGAAAATCTTTGCCTGGTCTGATGAATCCCTGTTCCTGCTGTTTCATGCTGATGGTAGGACTAGGGTATGGAAAAAAACATAATTACATGCATTCATGCTGTGTGTCAGCATTGCAGGCTGGTGGTGGTTGTGTGATGGTTTGTTTTCATGGCACACATTGGGCCTGTCATGCCAAATAATGTCCCCCTCTACGTCACAATGGGATTCGATAATCTTAGCGTTTTTTTGCCTCCACTCACTTGGTGTCATTATCGTTTGTCATCAGACACCAGCGGTTGCCATTCCTGGATTTCGTGAAGGGTCCGATGAGGTCCACCCCGAACATTTAAAATGTTAGGTAACTTCTTTCTTACCCGTATCTGTGTCATACAGTATGCAGTTTTCATATTTGTACGGATACTGACACTAACATTTGATCATATTGAAGTCTGCTGTGGTCAAATAAAGCAACCATTTAAAAAAAAACTTATCAATGCAAAATTTGAATCGTGACACACTTACTGATCATGTGCCAATGATGAAATAACTTTGATGGGTTTCAACTCCTGCGCCATAGTCTTCACCCTCTCAAACTTCTGGCAGGCTAGACAGGTACTGACCTATAAGCACAAAATTACAAATTGAAACACTGTGCGCTCTATGACATTCATCGAAATCATAATAATTTCAGATATAAAAGCATGTGATTTTTAACAAAAGGTTATTTCACTTGCCCAGCTGTCCACATCCTTGACAATCCCACGCCAGAAGAAGCGTAGGTTGGTTTTGGCAATCATGCGCTTCACTCCAAAATGTCCAGCATGCATCTCTGTCAGCATGGCCTCCTTCTCCTCCTTAGTTAAAATCACCCTCCTCTGTGGCTGGCTATCCTTCCCCCGTAGATACATGTGTGTCATGACTTTTGCTCCTGGGTGAGGATCAGAGAGAGTCCCCCCTCCCCTCCCACCAGAGAGGAAGGGGTGGACGTTGGCTAGTTTTATGACGGTCGTAAATACCTTGCAGGAACTCTCTCTCGTACACTGCAGTATGGAGAAGTCAAAAATCCTTTGTGTAGAGAGAGACTGCCCCAAAACTTTAACATCAAAATGTTGGACATTGAAACAATATTTATAATGTAAATAATGTGGGAAATGGTCGGGAGGGACTTAAAGAACAATCATGTTAAATCAATTGTTGTTTTGTGATATCATTGAAGACGTTAGAACGGAAACATTGTAACTTTAAGAGCTTTCACAATGTATATGTCAGAGTTACATCTAAATGTTGTAAAACATATGATTAAATTAAACTATTTGTGAAAAGATTAAATGTGATTTTAGCCTTCTAAATGAGATCATGTTTTTTCATATAGACTTTTGCCAAGTCAGTAACCACGCCTACGTGAGCACAGACATTGTGGCAACGTGATGGAACCGCCCTCCAAGTTGAGTGCTTAAAAAGATTTGCTTTAGAATTAACATGTTAGACCAGTACATTGACAGGTTGCTACTGATGTGTAAAATGGTTTAAAACGACCAGATCAGACAGTGTGGAGCTGTGACTACACGGCTGACAAATGGTTTAAAACTACATCAGACCAAGTAGGTGGACGGTAAGCCGGACGTCACGAATGGTTAGACTCTACCAGATCAGAATACGTACAGCGCGAGCTGAATATGTTACAAATGGTAAGACCTTCAAACTCTCGAGTTAAAAAGAAAGACTGCATCGGAACATTCAGTCTGCAGCTGTTTAAAGACTTTAGTCAAGTAAATTCGACCGAGAACCAACTTGTGTACCTTTTTGAAGGATCCAGTCTAACGAAGACGAGAGGGGAAGAACATTTCCCTCTCACCACTGTGTGGTACTTGGATGTATCCATTCTAACAAACACTTTCAGAACAAAGAAGCCTACTTCAACTACTAAGGACATGGTGACCTCAGAGACTTTCTGTCTAACTATTTGTCACAGACGGATCGGGTGATTTCAACAGAGAGTGACGACAAAGACATACAAACGGAAATGACCGTATTATTCAACTGTATGTACGATAGCTGAATTCCTTTGCAACTTCTTCTCTTGAAGTTTGGAGTGTGACTGTTTGAGGTTGTGGACAGGGGTCTTTTATACTGATAACAGGTTCAAACAGGTGCCATTAATACAGGTAACGAGTGGAGGACAGAGGAGCCTCTTACAGAAGAAGTGACATGTCTGTGAGAGCCATAAATCTTGCTTGTTTGTAGATGACCAAATACTTATTTTCCAGCATAATTTGCAACAAAAAAAAATCATACAATGTGATTTTCTGGATTTTTTTCCCCTCATTTTGTCTGTCATAGTTGAAGTGTACCTATGATGACAATTACAGGCCTCTCTCATATTTTTAAGTGGGAGAACTTGCACAATTGGTGGCTGACTAAATATTTTTTTGCCCCACTGTATATACTGTATTTTATACCATTTATTGCATCTTGCCTATGCCGCTCGGCCATCGCTCAACCATATATTTATATGGACATACTCTGATTCCATCCTTTTACAGTTGTGTGTATAAGGTAGTTGTTGTGGAATTGATAGATTACTTGTTGCTGTCGGAACTAGAAACATAAGCATTTCACTACACTTGCATTAACATCTGCTGACCATGTGTATGTGACCAATAACATTTGATTTGATCTCTCTCACGAGGGCTTTCATCACAACAGCCGCTGTGGCTCTCCTGCAAGGGTAAGCTTCAATCCATTTAGAAAACATGTCAACAATCACCAAACAACAATTATTCCCTTCGCAAGGGATCGACTCAATGAAGTCCATCATTAAGTGCTCAAAGGGTCCTTCGGGCCTCGGATGGAACGCGGGGGATGTTGAAACGTCCATCATTGTTAGTCAAACAAATCAAACATTTCTTGCAGAAACGTTCTGCAAAAACAGCCAAACTACTGTACACCAATATTTATTTACAAGATCCACCATTCCTCCTTTAGACACATGATCCTGACCATGTGACAATTTTGTGAGGAAAAAAACCCCTCTAAATCCAGATTTTCTAATGGGGTGTCTCAAGTCCAACCTAGGCTTTCAGTCAATCTCAATAGCCAATCACAGCCCTCACAAAACAAAAACATGTCAAACCAGTTATAATTATAAAACAAATAAAGCTATTAATATCAACTTAAAAAGCTTCTATGAAAATCAATATCAATCAGAATGAAATAACAGTTGGACTGATCTACAGCCTCATTCGACTCAACTATCAGCAAAAAATGATCAAAGAAATCACCTAAAAGTAAATATTAGAAACTGTTAAACTTTCACGTGAAGAAAAGCACCAGGTATGGACAGCTTTCCCACAGAATTTTATTTGACATTCTGGGACAAAGTAGCAGCCCAATTTACTCAAATGACAACACACGTTATGTATCAAACAATTTCAGTTATATTAAATTCAGGAACATCTGGAGAGTCCCCTACTGACCCACAAGTTTAATCAACTGTGACAATTAAATAATAAAGCTTATAAGAATGGCAAAAATATTACCAGACTTAACATATCAATCAAACATGGTTTATTAAAAATAGACAAGCAAAAACACATTTCAGTTTAAAACAATACGCAAAAAAACAATATATAGATTTATCAAAAATGGTGGTTGATGCCGAAAAGGCTTTTGACTGTCTTGAAGGGCCTTTTCTATTCAAAACTTTAGAAACTTAAAATTTGAGCAGAAAAAAATACATTTTATAAAAAGATTGTATAAATGTCAGAAAGCTAAAATATACAAAAAATATATTATCTGATGAAATTGTTTTATAAAGGAGCACAAGACAGGGATGTCCCCCTCTCCCTCCTGTTTTGCACTGGCAGTTGAACCGCTTGCAGAAATAATTAGACAGGACCCAAATGTAACAGGTATCAGTATTGGTAAACATGAATATAAAATAAACTTATTTACAGATGATCTCCTGATATACCTGACCAATTTTGGACCACAAAATATGAAATACTTTGGATGCTTAATAAGTGACAACAAATAAAACGCTATATAAAGATAACTTTATTCCAATATGACAGCAGATGTATTTAAATGTAATAATCTTCCCAATCTGGCAGGTAGAATAAACCTCTAAAGAATGGCATGGCTCCCAAAGTTTTAGCATTTATTTTCCATAATACCAATTACCCCACATTCTTTAAAAAGTATACTGTCATAACACTGTATATGGACAAATAAAATTCATAGAGTAAAAAGGAAAGTTTCACATCTTCCTAAATCTGGGGGTGCTTCCAGATTTGGAATTGTATCAACTCACTACTCAAGGCTTTAACTTGCGACATGTAGTTAAATGCACTAAAGAGGAACAATGGGTGTTTGGTTCATATTGAAGATGTGCGTGTTCATCCCCAGAATATTTTACGTGTTTATATTCAAAAGAAAAAGCTAAGAACATGAACAACATAGTTAAGAACACAATAACAATATGGAAGAAGATGAAAGGTATTCTACAAGAATCAATATCAGGCCCTAGAAACCACAGGAATTAGTGGACTCTGTTAATTAGTGGAATGTTACAATAGATGAAACATGGTTTCCAGGTGGTTGATGTCATTCCATTGGCTCCGTTCCGGACAGTATTATGAGCCGTTCTCTCCTCAGCAGCCTCCTGTGCTAGAAACACAACCCCCTGTATATAGCCTTGTTATTGTTATTTTATTGTGTTACTTTATTTTATTTTATACTTTTAGTTTACTTATTAAATATTTTCTTAACTATTTCTTGAACTGCGTTGTTGGTTAAGGGCTTGTAAGTAAGCTTTTCACAGTAAGGTCTACTACACCTGTTGTATTCGGCGCATGTGACGAATCAAATTTTATAAAATGTATGGAACAATCCCTGGACGGCGTTTCAGAATTCATCCATAAATTGGTCCACATGGAAAACTAAAGGCATAGAAACTGTAAAAGAGGTTGTAATAGGAAATACATGTATCTCAGTGACAGCTCTAAAAAGCAATTTTGGAAGGACCAATGTAGATATCTTCAAATACACTCAACTTAAAGGTTTTATATCACAATGTTGATTTGGAATCTTTTGGACATCACAGCAATCTTGAGGGAATTCTATTTGAGTCAGAAAATGATATTAATATGACAGGTAAGCTATAGAAAACCTTGCAGAAAACCTATACAACTGACAATCTCTTAGAAAAACTACTGGAACCAAGATTTAACAATAACTGATATTGTAGCTGGAAAAAATAGAAAATCCCATCAACTGGATGAGTCACTATTATGTAGGTGGATGGAAATGATCCAGACATTATGTTGAATATAACAATAATAAACTACACTCATCAATCTGACTCCATTACTATGTGAATGCTACAGACCTATAATCGTATCCAGTGGGTATAGCCAAGGTTGCAAACCTTTTGTCACCACTCGGAATACTATAAGATGCAAGTGTCTAGGTTTACCGTTCTGCAATTATTAAGAGGCTGAGGACCAAGGAGACAATCTGTCTTAGCATTAAATGAAGTTAGCGCAGAGATGCACAGTTAGACCCGAGCATATAAGCTATGTACAGTGCATTTGGAAAGCATACTAACCGCACGTGTTTCCTGACTCCCTACGCCTATGTTACAATAATCTTGGCAAAGGAGAAATGCTCACTAACAGGGATGTTGCACAAAATGAGAGAAATAAGATTTTTGTGAGTGTGAAAATTTGACAGAGCGGCAATGATTACTGTTTGATTTGAGATGGGAGCTCCACCCTCCCCGCTTTTTCCGTTGACATGACGGGCCATTGCCCGGTTCAACCCTGGCCAGTGTAATAAAACGCCCTCAATGAAAGTGCACTCAGTGAGTGATCACAATTAAAAATGTTTAAGTACTTTTAATTTAACAAAATTATGAATACACTTGGTTTGACTGCACAATGTTATTTCAATATGGTTCAATAAGGATAGAGGATAGATTAGTGAAACAGGGAGCAACCAAAATGGAGGTCTGGTGAGGTGACCAAACAATAGTGCCACTACATTGAACATTCATTCTTGAATTGAGGTGGCCTTACAACTTGCAAACCCTTTCAACACCCCATTGTTTAAGCTTAATATACTGTATCCCTGGGACTATATTGAGGATCAGGCTTCTAGAACTCTGGTATTGATGGTCCATTCGAGGGTGAGTCGTTGATATGAATGTTCAGAGTGAAAGAGATGTGAACTCTCCTGTGATGGTCCACGTCTTCATAATGTGTTAATAAGCACCACAGCATTCATACATACAGTACAATGGGAGGGGTGTGGCATGCACAGGGAGGGACCAGACTTCTATTTAGGACTGAGATCCTATCCAGAGTTGACAGCCAGGACAAACCCAGCCTGCCTCTCTCCTTCCATACTACAAACCTACAGTGACTGGGTCCTGATTGTGGCAGTGTAGCCTAGTTTGCACTGCAGGATCCAGAGATGGCATCAATAGACAGGTTTCCATTGACCCAGGTTTATTAAACAGAAAATCCGGAAGCATTGAAGAACCACAGTGACATTACGTGGAGGCGTAAGAATGGTGCTGCTAAGATCAGAGATTCATCTCCTGAGTAAACACCTTCGAATCGTGAGTACATACTGTACCTAGTCCCCTGAATACAAACCAAGTAATCTTACATACAGAACTTCAAGTAGTAAAATAGTGAACTACTCCTTTAATGGAGTGGTATGCTCTATGAAAGGGATGTTTTCACAACGCCAGAAATGTTGTATGTTAGCAATCAAGATAGATAGAAGTTAGGGGTGGCAGGTAGCCTAGTGGTTAGAGCATTGGGCCAGTAACCAAAAGGTTGCTAGATCGAATCCCTGAACTGCCAAGGTAAAAAAATTGTTCTGCTCCTGAACAAGGCAGTTAGCCTAGGAACAGCAGGTTGGCATTTTAAATAAGAACTTGTTCTTAGCTTACTTGCCTAGTTAAAAAAAAAAAAAAAAAAAACTTTCAGTACAGTGGAAAATGTCTATGATAATTGCATATAATTTGCATCATCACACCTTTTGCTCTGTACTGCAGTGTTTCCCAATCCTGGTCCAGGGGACCCAAAGGGGGGTGCTTTCTGGTTTTTGCCCCTAACACTCACACACTGGATTCAACTAAGCAACTCAAGCCTTTGAATTGACTAAGGTATGTGAGTGCGAGGGCAAAAACACACATGTACACCCCTTTTGGGACCAGGATTGGGGAACACAAATAGATTTCTTCAGCAGGATTATGCCACAAGGCTTGTCCAGGATTGGTTCCAAGAACATGACAGGGAATTCAGTTTACTGCAGTGGCCTGACGAGTCACCTGATCTCAATCCAATTGTGCATCTGTGGGAGGAGATGGAACGAGCTATTCAGAGTAGTGATCCACTCCCAGCCAACCCGACACAACCGTGGGAAGCATTGGTGTCATCGTGGACCAGCATCCCTGTGAAATGCTATCAATACCTTGGGCAATCTATGCCCTGACAATTTGATGCTGTTCTGAGGACAAACAGGGGTGCAACTCCATATTAGGATGGTGTTCCTAATATTTTGTACACTCCGTGTATATCAGATAAAGATGGTGTGATGATCAGTTTTGGTGGAATATTTTATATATCTAAACAAGTTTTGTTTAATGATAAACAGGCTAAGAATTGACGTGTTTTGGGCGTATCTGTACTTTACTATTTATATTGTTGACAACTTTTACTTCACTACATTCCTAAAAAAAAATAATGTACTTTTTACTCCATACATTTTCCCTGACACCCACGGACTCACTAAACACAAATGCTTAGTTTGTAAATTATGTCTGAGTGTTGGAATCTGCCCCTGGCTATCCGTGATATAAAAAAACAACTCAGTTGTGCATTCTGGTTTGCTTAATTTCAGGAATTTGAAGTGATTAACACTTTTACTTTTGACACTTAAGTATATTTACAACCAAATACTTTTACTCAAGTAGTATTTTAATGGGTGACTCACTTTTACTTGAGTCATTTTCTATTAAGGTTTCTTTACTTTCACTCAGTCTGACAGTTAGGTACTTTTTCCACCACTGGATGTATCTACTTGTGGTTTCCTCCATACCCCAGTCCTCCCATCAGCATGAAACAGCAGGAACAGGGATTCATCAGACCAGGCAATGTTTTTCAAATTCTCCAGTGTCTAGTCTTTTCATTTCTTAGCCCACTGCAACTGCATTCTCTTGTTTTCTGCTGGAAGCTAATGGGGATCCATAATAAAAACAACATCATTAACGATTATAGTTTTCACCTGGGTTCACCTGGTCAGTCTATTTCATGGAAAGAGCAGGCGCCCTTAATGTTTTGTACACTCTGTACATGTTGTGTCTACCAGCTCTTTCCCACAGAAAACTGCAAAGGGAAGCCGTACCACCCAGTCAACCATCAGACTCCATAGTGAGACGCCTCACAGAGGATATTCAACCCTAAGGGCAAATCCAAGGTCATCTCAATATCTTTACAGTCGAAGCTAACAAAACACAACAAAACTGACAAGGTGCACACTGATCAGTAAAGAGAGGCTAACATTCTATAAACACCCCCTTTCCTCTGCATTGTTCTCTCACAGTGAGAAACTATAGGATTACAATAGTGTTCTACACTTTCTTCATTTGATCCAATTCAACATCGCCAAATATTTAATGACATGAGAATTAAGCGGAGTGGCTAACCTTAGCTGGTCTGAGAGAACTGATGAGGCCTCTCCTTTATGTACACAATGGTGTCTTTTTAAAATGGCCCAAATTGTAGAATCTCTTCTCACTGTCAGTGCAGTGATAAGGCTTCTCTCAAGTGTGTATCAGTTTGTGTGTCTTTACATTGCCAATCTGGCCGGAGAAACTCCTGCCACAGTCAAAGCAGAAGTAAGGATTCCCTCCTGTGTCTGTTCTCTGATGAACTTTTAGCTCAGCTGTTTACAAAAATAATAACATACACTCAGATCAGTGGTAAGTCTTCTCTTCTTTATGTGGTAAGTCTTCTCTTCTTTACCTTGGTGTCTTTTTAACAGGCACATTCAAAATAAACTTTTTCCACAGTCAGAGCAGTAGTAAGGCTTCTCTCCCTTGTGTGTTCTCTGATTAACTTTTAGGTAAGTTGATGTGAAGCATTTTACACAATTAGAGCAGCATTAAGGCTTCACTCCTGTATGTATACGTTTGTGTGTTTTTAAGTGGCCCAGTCGAGAGAAACTCTTTCCACAGTCAGAGCAGGAGTATGGCTTCACTCCTGTATGTATACGTTCATGTCTTTTTAAGTTGTCCAGTTTAGAGAAACTTTTTCCACAGTCAGAGCAGGAGTAAGGCTTCTCTCCTGTGTGTATACGTTCATGTGTTTTCACGCTGTTCAGTTGAGAGAAACTCTTTCCACAGTCAGAGCAGGAGTAAGGCTTCACTCCTGTATGTATACGGTCGTGTATTTTTAATTCACCCAGTTGAGAGAAACTCTTTCCACAGTCAGAGCAGGAGTAAGGCTTCACTCCTGTATGTATACGTTTATGTGTTTTGAAGTGGCCCAGTCGAGAAAAACTCTTTCCACAGTCAGAGCAGGAGTAAGGCTTCACTCCTGTATGTATACGTTTGTGTGTTTTTAAGTCATCGGGTCGAGAGAAACTCTTTCCACAGTCAGAGCAAGAGTAAGGCTTCTCTCCTGTGTGTACACGTTCGTGTCGTTTTAAGGTGCCCAGTTGAGAGAAACTCTTTCCACAGTCAGAGCAGGAGTAAGGCTTGTCTCCTGTATGCACTCTCTGATGAACTGTTAGAACCTTTGATGTTGAGAAACTCTTCCCACAGTCAGTGCAGGAATACAGATTCTCTCCTAGGTGTATTTTTAGGTGTATTTTTAGTGTTGATATAACTGAAAAATTCTCCTCACAATGTGGGCAGTGGTGAGACCTCTTAGCTCTGTGATCTTCCTGCTGTTGCTCTCTGGATGTAGAGAATGTCTCAACATGGTCTCCTGTGTGAACAAATTAAAAAGAACCAATCAGTTGGTGTGATATACACTACAGGTCAAACATTTTAGAACACCTACTCATCCAAGGGTTTCTTAATTTTACAATTTTCTACATCGTAGAATAATAGTGAAGACATCAAAACTATGAAATAACACATTTGGAATCATGTAGTAACCCCAAAAAAGTTATTATATTTATTATATTTATATTATATATTATATTTGCGATTCATCAAATAGTCAC